>NC_085137.1:100719292-100844292 GCF_035046485.1 Aedes albopictus | reverse complement strand
AAGCCATCGTCAATCCCATCACTCTTAGACAGGGAAATTTGCTTAATACGCATAATACAACAATATTTTTAATAAGTGTAAGAAGGGTTCTGTTCACCATAGGTGGATTAAATCGGGTTTTTCTAATAAATTATGCAGGGTTTTGAAAATCATGGAATAAGTGTTATGTACTTACCGGGTAAACTACTGGTGGTCAGCGATCATTGTTGAGAAAACCTTGTTGCGCGGGTCACAATTTTATATCGAAAGCTCTTCTTTCTTGCACATCTAAATAATTATGCTGGCTTATTGCTCACCGTAGACACCTTCCGGAACATCCACGCATTCCAATAAGAATCATAAAGGCGGGAGTCAAATCCCATTAGCTTTGGATACGTGTTTTGCCTGCTTACCTAGATATTGCACTAAATTGAACACGGACTTCCATTCCACTCCATATTCTGACTTCCTAGATTTCCGCTTGACTAACAGATCACACACTTATTACACAATCTCCTCGCAAGTGGAGGAGGTCACTTTCAGGGACATCGACGATGCACTTGATTTGGGCATACACATCATGCATTCCTTCACTCTGGACGGCGATTGAGAAATCAACGTCGAATTTTCCTCAAAACACAATCACTGAAACCGCTTTTTTCCCCCGACACTGACCTTTACTGAGACCAAAGAACACTAGCTGCAAACATTTTCCAACAAACTGCAATTGCACTTTTCGGCAGCTGATGCTGGAGGACACAACAAACTTCGGCACACGCACAATTCGAGATCCGCGCGATGGTGGCTGGCGTATGGGAAGAGTTGGCTGGAGAAACAACAATGGCGAATCACGAGCGAGGGCGCGGAACTCGATAGCGGCGGTTTATCGCACCGAAGTATATTATTTAAGGGGTTTTTAATTGCACTGCGATTAAATAGTGATAATAAAGGCGTCGCGGTTCTTTCACTGCTTTTACTGATGCAGCAATCCGATTAATTTACGCGAATACAAGCACACATCATAATAAAAATAAGGATCCCGTTCGCGAATCACTCACACACGACGACTGACATGACGCGGTGACAGTTGTTCGGTTGATAGTCTTTTTCCATTCGATTTAGGGGTGTTCAGTTTTTTTTGCGTCTTTTACAATGACAGAAATTAGCTTCTTTAACGGTGTTGAGGCTCCTAAAGTCCTATCGGGATTCTTGTTTTAAACCACAATATATTATGGTTCAAGAGTACATATTTACCACCAGGGTGCGATGACGTCACGTTTTCGATTCCCGCATCTTGTACCAATGTTTAGGGAACTCAAATAAAAGATATTCACCCTCATTCTTGTTTTCGATCGAATCCACTTTCGAACGAAAATCGTTCGCATTCCCGTTTACGCCAGCAAAATCAAATGGCCTACTGATTCGATCGAACCAAAAACGTTCGAAAGTGGATACACAGACAAACAGACGTAACACCTAGGGGCAGGACAGATCTAACGAGAGCAAATCTGTGTTCAAGGTGTTGTTCAGAATTCCTCACAGTTCCTCAGAATTTCTCGCATTTATGCCAAAGTGTGATCTGGCACCAATGTCAAACTGCAAAGTGTTGCGTGTGCTGAATGAAAATTGCAGTTTTGGGGATGTCTTTCAACAAATTTCGTCGATCATCGGCAAAGAGAGTTACTCAGAAATTCTCAGAGTTGCTCTCGTTTGCACAGTGTCTTGCCCCTAGCGTAACACTTACGAAATTTCCATCGACCACGCTTTTAACGATCATTTTAAATTTTCATAGTTGTGGCTTTCACAACCAGAGGCGCGCGCATCGTTTTTCTATGCGTTTGACGTTTCACACTAGCGCCTTCTGTTGACGATATTGCACAACACAGTGATTCGTGCAACTTTTCCACCAGGTGATGGTAGTGTGAACTGGGCGATGGATTTCCATGAAAATCGTTCAAGGTGTTACGTCTGTTTGTCTGTGGTGGATACGTCCGTAAACAAGAATGAGGGTGATTATAGTACAGTTGACTCTCTACATCTCGAAATTGAAGGGACCATCGAGATAGGGAGAGATCGAACTGAAGAACCAATTTATTATGCAAACTAGATTGGAAAGTCGTTCGTAACTAGGAAAAACCGTCAACAAACAGATGTCACTTCGCCTTCCCAGAATGTTTTTCACCTGAGAAACTAGATCTAGCAACCTGTAAAAACGGGCATATCGACATATAGAGCGAAAATCTAGAACAAAAACGAACGAAATCGCATCGAGATAGAGAGATATCGAGATAAGGAGCACACTTAAAACCAATTCTCGAGCTCGGCAAAAAAAATGCCGAGTGAGAACGGCAAAATAGAAAATTGACGATATTTCAGCAATAAAAACATTAATTACCGAGATTCAGTAAAAATGTTTACTAAAAAACAGTAAAAGTATCTCAACATGCCGAATTTCGTCAAACGAAATTGCTGATCTGTTCGGTATTCGGCGATTGTACCGATATCAGCAATCACGTTTGCCGGGATTTCGGTATATGCGTTACATATTGCCGATAATCAGTAACGCAGCTGTCACTCGGAGTCTCACGCGTGCCGGTCGTCAGCGCCATTTTTATTCCAAGTGTTGCAGCCAGTAAAAGTGTAAAAGTAATTTCCTGGATATGGAGCAAGTTTCTGAGGACGTAAAGCGAAGTTTCGGCCCCGTAATGGACCACGCCCTAGAAGTCATCAGGACAGAAGACGTAAGACTCTACGATCTTCTCCGTAAGTATTATTTTTAATTGTTATTTGTTTGTAGATGCCTCGTTTGACGTGCTTTTTTTGCCGCGAAGTTATTGTTGGATATGTCGACGAACTTCAGCGGCATGTTAACCAACATATCCGGAACAATGACTTCAACCCATCCAGTATATTCTACGACTGCATGATTCCCAAATGCAAGTCCCGATATGACCATTTCAAATCATTAAAGCGACATATAGTTCTGCAACATCCTGTACACAGCACTAGGGGCAGGACAGATCTAACGAGAGCAAATCTGTGTTCAAGGTGTTGTTCAGAATTCCTCACAGTTCCTCAGAATTTCTCGCATTTATGCCAAAGTGTGATCTGGCACCAATGTCAAACTGCAAAGTGTTGCGTGTGCTGAATGAAAATTGCAGTTTTGGGGATGTCTTTCAACAAATTTCGTCGATCATCGGCAAAGAGAGTTACTCAGAAATTCTCAGAGTTGCTCTCGTTTGCACAGTGTCTTGCCCCTAGACACAGCATTAACCCTGCCGATTCCACCGAGCACAACGTTAATGTTGACTTGGGATCCGATGATGAGCCTTGTGTTAAAAAACCCAGGATCCAGATTCCTGCGTCTTCCTCCGATGAACAGGCAGGCTATACCACTGAGAAAACTAGTACTTCATCTCTTTCTCGGATTAAAGAATGTTTATCACTTGGTATTTGTCGCCTTGCGAAGGACGTTTCCCTGCCACAGTCCAAAATTACGGAAATGATTACAGTATGTGAAACACTCGTTCGCATGCTTTCCGAATATTTCCAGGAAAATACCCAGTCATTTCTTGAAAAAAATGAAATCGATCAAACATCACAGATGGCGGTGTTATTTTTAAACTGTTTCCATTTGCCTGATTTATTCTCCGATGTCTCGACACCTGCTAAACAAACTCAATTTCTGAACAAACTTGCTGTATCTATTCCAAATCCTGTGGGTTACGAGTGTAGACCTGAAGTCCTGAACTCCAAGGTAGTTTGGCTGACCTGGAATATCCCTGTAGTGTCTCTAAATGACACTTGAGTTTTCAAGGACTTCGCGAATCCCAGCAGGTTATGCAATATTATTATTTATGGCAAAACACATAAAGTTATTCTTGTAGATTTACAGGACTTCATTATAGAACAGTTTGGACAAACCTGAATGTTCCAAAGGGTTATAATAAAAAAGTAGACTTCAGATCGGTCCAGTAACCACGGATAAATATGCAACGTTACTCAGTATAACAGATATGGCTGTTGTTACAAGTGTAGACCTGAAGTCCTGAACTCCAATATAGTTTGGCTGACCTGGAATATCCTTGTAGTGTCTCTGAATGACATTTGAGATTGCAAGAGCTCCGCGGACCCTAGCAGATTATACAATACTATTATATATGGTGAAAACACATAAAGTTGTTCTTGTAGATTTGAAGGACTTTATTATAGAACAATTTGGGCGACCCTAGATGTCCCAAAGGTTTATAATAAGCTTGTAGACTTCAGATTGTTCCAGTAACTACAGTTGATTATGCAGCGTTTTTCAGTATAACAGATATGGATACTGTTACGAGTGTAGACCTGAAGTCCTGAACTCCAAGGTAGTTTGGCTGACCTGGAATATCCCTATAGTGTCTATAAATGGCATAGTAGATGTCAAGAGCTTCACGGATCTCAGTAGGTTATGCAATGCTATTAATTGTGGCGAAAATACATAAAATTATTCTTGTACATTTGAAGGACTTTACTATAGGACAGTTTGGAATACCTAGAACATCCCAGAATATAAGCATCTTTACTTTGCATGGTTGATTTAAAGTGGAAATATACAATTTTGCGACTGAACCAAGATAATACTGTGGGAAATACCGTGAGCCCAAATAAAATGAATTAAAAAAAAAATGAATGAAACAAAACAAAATAAATAACGTTGTATTGATTGCCTTATTATGAAAAATTGAAATAAATTGGTAAAGTGCATACCATCCTCACCTAGGGGCAAGACACTGTGCAAACGAGAGCAACTCTGAGAATTTCTGAGTAACTCTCTTTGCCGATGATCGACGAAATTTGTTGAAAGACATCCCCAAAACTGCAATTTTCATTCACCACACGCCTAGGGGCAGGACAGATCTAACGAGAGCAAATCTGTGTTCAAGGTGTTGTTCAGAATTCCTCACAGTTCCTCAGAATTTCTCGCATTTATGCCAAAGTGTGATCTGGCACCAATGTCAAACTGCAAAGTGTTGCGTGTGGTGAATGAAAATTGCAGTTTTGGGGATGTCTTTCAACAAATTTCGTCGATCATCGGCAAAGAGAGTTACTCAGAAATTCTCAGAGTTGCTCTCGTTTGCACAGTGTCTTGCCCCTAGCCACACGCAACACTTTGCAGTTTGACATTGGTGCCAGATCACACTTTGGCATAAATGCGAGAAATTCTGAGGAACTGTGAGGAATTCTGAACAACACCTTGAACACAGATTTGCTCTCGTTAGATCTGTCCTGCCCCTAGATCCTCACAGTTCAGTTTCAGCGCGATTTACTTTTCCGTGATAGTTGGAGCATTTTCAGCTCCAGGGGTTTCTGCCAACCGATCAAGGCGGAAGTTAGAAAAAACAGAACAAAAACCGAACCGAACAGCCTACGAAGAATCACGCGAGAGAGTGGGAGAATTTCTTCATAATTGTCGGGTTCGGCATCATGCAACCGGAGTGTGCGAGCTGAGTGAGAAGCAAACGGTCTTTAATGAGAGGAACGGGTACAGCCGCGCATGTGCGTGCGATCATGTGCGTTTCCTCCGTCTCTTTCGCTCTTGTCGGCAGTCGAGAATGTGAGAGTGTAGGTGAGTAAACTCTCCGATCCCTCTTTGAACGATCGGGGATCGGGTGCATGACGGAGATCTGTGGTACGATTCGGCATTCAGTTGACGACGCTTGCCACGGACGGGTGCAAATTTTAGTGTTTGGGATGGAACGACGGGAGTACCCCAAGCCAGCCAGATCTGTGGACGCGCAAGAAAATTCGGCCGATGGACACCGCAACGTGGACGTTCCGGTGAATTTTGCTGATGGGCACCAAAACGCGGACGTGACACAAAATTCGGTGGATGGGCACCACAAATACCAGTATAATCATGATTTGACTCGATAATTGCCCATTTCCACTTCAAATCAACATTAGATTTGCATGGAAAGTAATGATTGCTCTAGATACGCCGTATATTTGCAGGCAATGGCTTCAGCACCATGGTTACAGCTGTACAGGCATGGGTATTCAGCTGAGAATGACGGTCGATCCAGGAACTTTTCGTAAAGAAAATTGGCTTTATTTCCTTGGGCATGCAGTATTTTTTTTGCACGATATAGGGTATGTGTGCCATCAGTAATCTCACGCTCCCATATTTATCCTATTCGAAAACAAGCAAGTACGGCACCGATTGATTCCGTTCTTTTTGATTTCATGCATGCTCTCTTCAAACAAAAAATACATAAATAAGAAATAAAACAAACAGCGCATCAATCCTTTGTTATTCGTAGGATGAAAATGGGAGCCACATGATTAATAAGGGAACCAATACCCTACACATGTAAAACTATGATTGGCAGAGGAGGATCAAAGTTATTAAATGAGGGAATCCTCATTGCCACACAAAACCGAGAAGCAGGCTTTGTTCCAGTGGGGACGTTATGCCAAGATAAAAATAATCCTTCCACCCCTTCGTAGGCTTTTGTCCACAAAAAATATAAAAATGGGCAAGCACAGCTGATTATGGCCAATAAATTTATAGAACAATTTCCTTAAGAACCTGCAATAGTATTTTTAAGAATTAGGCTGCTAAAACTATTGTTTTTTTTACAGTTAAATATTTAAGAATTTATAAAGTTTTCAAAACAGCTGTTATGAAAACTTTTAAAAAATCAGAAAGAGCTACAAGCACAAAACACAAAAAATGATGATATTCTGAGAAAAAAAATTGTGCAAATAAAAACATTGGAGAAGTATTTTGGAGTGCCATTCTAGGGGTTTGCCAAGGGCGCTGCTAGACCACACTACGGCTCTGTAAACGACCACTATGTACTGATCATCCAATATTACTTATTCATGTTTTTTTATGAGGCCGAGAAAATTTGACGAAACTTCAACGCATACTATTATGTAAATAATTTCATGTACAACACCGTCTTTGTTCTGAAGAAATTCTCGTGGCAACTGCCCCATTCGCATATCAGTCCCATTAGATTTTTACCACTTTTGAATTAACATTATGAATGAGTATTCATTTTCAATGTACTTCCATTAGGAAGCAGCCAGTGAAAACTTATAAACATACAATCATCTGCCGAAGAAATGAACTATAAATTATTAACCATTGTCAAGTTTCCATGGAAATAAATTTCTTTCGCATTGGAAATGAAGCTCATAGATCGTGACAATATGTAATCTTTGCAACATCGTTTACGCCATCTAGTGAACCAGTCGTCACAAACTATATTGTCCACTATGAGCAAGGTATGGATTTGGAGAACATCTTCTCTGAAGAAAGTATTCTAAAATTTTGCATAATTCTGGAGATATTCACATCGAAAGGACTGTCCTATTTATAGGACGCTGGGATATGGGTTAAGCACGGTGGAACACACTGTGAAAGTACTCATAGAACACTGAACTGAAAAGCAGGTTTAGTCCAGGTGGGACGTAATGCCAAAAAGATGAACTTTGCCTTCGTCGGTGCTTTACCCCATCCCCATTTCTTATAACATTATTAGGTAGCATTCACTAATTAGGCATGTCCCGATGAAATCGACAATTGAGGGTCCTAGATATAAAGGGGTGTAAGGGACCATTTTGTCGATTTTGATCTGAGCATATAAAAAAAATCTTCAGATTTCAAGTTTACAGGAACTTTTTTAAGATTATTTTTACGATCAATAAAATAATACAAAAAATCGAAGATAATTTGGTCGGGTTTGAAACTCTATACATTTCGTATGGGATGAAAAATTGGTAAAAACCTAGGGGCAGGACAGATCTAACGAGAGCAAATCTGTGTTCAAGGTGTTGTTCAGAATTCCTCACAGTTCCTCAGAATTTCTCGCATTTATGCCAAAGTGTGATCTGGCACCAATGTCAAACTGCAAAGTGTTGCGTGTGCTGAATGAAAATTGCAGTTTTGGGGATGTCTTTCAACAAATTTCGTCGATCATCGGCAAAGAGAGTTACTCAGAAATTCTCAGAGTTGCTCTCGTTTGCACAGTGTCTTGCCCCTAGGTAAAAACTTTAAACCTCATTTACTCTGAAGGGGGTTTTTTTGTCACTTACACCCCTTTGCTTTTAACCCCCTCATATTTTATCCTAAACGCTTTTTTTGTATGAAAATCCATTTTTGATGGGCCGTAGGCTTAGCCCTCTTCTACCTTCCCCTTGAGGGTTACGTAATTTGTGAACGGTACTTCAAATACAATATTCTTACCTTGTTGCTTTGGTTGATTTTCACCGTTCTGCCCAGTACTGACCAGGCTCCCTCGAGTCCAACCCTTCCGACGCTGCTATGGATTGCTATAGATATCAAGCATAATTTTTCAAATCGACGTATCTAACTTTTTCACTGATCTGAGTAAATTCATGGTCAATGTTGACGACCATTTCACTAAAATAGTTTTTTATAAAAAGACTTTTCATAAGTTTTTTCGTGCTTAACATCACCAGGGATATAGCACGCACTAGGTAAGAAAGAAAACCTACACATTCCATATCATTTTCACAATGAATTTTGACAAAAATACACATACACCGGGTTGGTTAGAGATACGTCATGCCAGATACGTCGCTTTTGTATGGTGCCAGTTTGGTGTATCTGTTACTTTTGATTTTGGCTAGATACGTCGTTAGGTTTTCTCATATATCAAAACGGTGTATCTATCAGTAAAGTTGTAAACATCAAAATAGTTAGATACGTCGTTTCGAAAAATATGCTTAGTTAAACAAATTAAGCAATAAATCATCAAACAGTGATGTGGATTCTTCAATTTGCTTTGTGAATGATGCATGCAGCAGTTAACCCGGATTTGTTTACATTCTCGAGTTACGTCGGATTGAAAAGTTATGCTTGATATCTCAACTTGTAGAAGCTCTTCCTGCCACATCGTGAAAACTTTTTTTTTTTTTTTTTTTGTTCTTTCGTCAGGCTAAGACCATGGGTTGGTCCATCTTGCCTTTGGTTGTTTTGACTGTATTGGATTTTTCTTTGTTGGTGTTCCTTTTTCGTGTTGTCGATTGTGTTCGTTATGTTATACTTGTATGCAGGGATAGGGTGCGACTCAAAACTCTTTGCGTGCCGCACACTCTGCTACGAGACAGCACAGCAAACTAGAAGGAGACGAGTACGCGCAATCGGTTGTGTGTTGCTCGCTTACTTTGCCGCGCGCTGGAGCTCTCCTGTCTCTCACGCTCTGTCGTATGCACTCTCTCGGTGCTTGTCTCCGTGCTTTGCACTTGGCTTGATACTACGCATGATTGGAAAAATTTCGAATCAAACGACCCATCACTTGTCAGCCCTTGACAAGCTTAACAACTTTACCGAAAACACAAACTCGTCAATTAATTTATTAATTGATTTTTTCTGTTTGGAGACGAGCACAGTCCCAAGCACCGCGCATTACTCCCTGCGCCGTAGAGCTAGTGCTGCGATTGTCTCTCGCACAATAACGAAAGCTCTCACTCATACGTCTCTTGTCTCTCGGCAAAACGGGAGACGAGCACTTGCGATTGTGTGAAACACGCGCTTTTTTTCGCACCGCACGGTGCATGCCGCCAATCCCTGCTTGTATGTTTATGGTTTTTAGGAAGTTCACTACACTTTTGAGTTCTTCTACCTTTTGCTCTTCAAAAATCTTTGATATAGGTTTCAAGTCTTGAAGCACTTTGCACTTGGCTCTTGTGTTAAGCCATTTCACACAGTGGTATAAAGTGTGTTCCAAGTCTTCTATTTCATCACACTGGCTGCACATTTCGTCTGGCTCCCATTTCCATTTGAACTTCCGATTTTTTGTCATGCACTGCATGAAAACTTTTCGGCAGCAGACCTTTAGTTCATCTACAAAAAAACAGACACACACATGAAGCTTATTCGCAGAACATTATATTTTTTGTGGAATCCCGCCAATGAAGGTAAATCCAAGTCTTTCTGGATTAAATCCAGTGGATTTTCCAAGAATCCACTCAAAACTTAGGCAATGTAAATACAAACCTGAGATTGGAGTTCAGGCGAGAGCCACGACGCACTGCCGAAGTCAGGGAGAGGATTATCTTACGGACGACGACGAATCTGATCCCGGTGGAGACGTGGTGTTCCGGTACGCACTGTTACACTAGGGGCAGGACAGATCTAACGAGAGCAAATCTGTGTTCAAGGTGTTGTTCAGAATTCCTCACAGTTCCTCAGAATTTCTCGCATTTATGCCAAAGTGTGATCTGGCACCAATGTCAAACTGCAAAGTGTTGCGTGTGCTGAATGAAAATTGCAGTTTTGGGGATGTCTTTCAACAAATTTCGTCGATCATCGGCAAAGAGAGCTAGGGGCAAGACACTGTGCAAACGAGAGCAACTCTGAGAATTTCTGAGTAACTCTCTTTGCCGATGATCGACGAAATTTGTTGAAAGACATCCCCAAAACTGCAATTTTCATTCAGCACACGCAACACTTTGCAGTTTGACATTGGTGCCAGATCACACTTTGGCATAAATGCGAGAAATTCTGAGGAACTGTGAGGAATTCTGAACAACACCTTGAACACAGATTTGCTCTCGTTAGATCTGTCCTGCCCCTAGAAAGAGAGTTACTCAGAAATTCTCAGAGTTGCTCTCGTTTGCACAGTGTCTTGCCCCTAGCTGTTACACTTATTTTCACACTTATTCTACCTGAAAAATTACAATCTTTTAATTGTATTAAGTATTATTTCCAATGAAATTGTTACTTTTCGTTAGTTGCCGCTTCAATTTGCTTTCGGAGAAACTGCGCACCTGTTTTGTTTGCCTTTGACAGATGGGTAAACATGAATCCATGTATATTCATGATGCCCATGTATAGACAAACGAAGATCATTCAAATCGAGGCAGAAGTTTTCAAACGAAAAAATGTATGGAGATTTTAACATTTTTTCAAATATTTCAAAAATTTTGAAGTTTTGGCAAAAAATATTTGGTAACGCAGATTCCTATAATTATTATCTATAACCTGTACCAAATATTTTTCCCGATAAATCGTTCATTAAGTCAAAAAACAGTGATTTATTATTTTCTTCATACATTTAAAAGTTGGAAAACTCCTGCTCACTAGCGCCATCTGTTGCAATTTCCGCCAAAGCGGGTAATCCATTAATGAAACATTTACTTATATACCTGTCATTGAAACCCTCAAACTCATATTCCGGAACCCTCAAACGCGAAAACTGTTAGATGATAGTCAAGAAAATGATCAGTTTGTTAAGGAGTACCACACATTTCGGAGTACCACACATTAAGGAGTACCACACATCAGCCTTTGCCTTGCTGTGTGCGACGTTCACCGTGTTTAACGTAAAATGTTCGCCGTCGGACAAGTTGTTCTACGGTTTTTTCAACGCAACGTGCTTCAAAGTAGATGCTTTAAGCACCACTGGTAACAAGTTTTTGAGCTTGCTCTGATCCAATTTGCAACCTTTGATTTTCTCTACATATACAAATGAAATGAATACCTATGAAGCAGACAAATAAAATGACCATTTTTTAATTTATTGTTTTAATTAATTCAAATTGATTGAAATTACCTAAAAATGCGCGTGAGTCTTCAAAAGTTACTGATTACTCGGCAAATTATTGCGTGTTACGATTTACTGATTGATCGGCAATTCACGGTTTGTTATTGTTTTTTTTTTGCCGGGCAGTCAGTATTTTTTTTGCCGAGATGTCCAGCAAAATTTGACATTTAGTCGGATGCCTGTTTGCCGAAGTGCCCGGCAACTTGAACTTTTGCCGAGATGATTGCTGAGCACTCGGCTGTGCAAATCTCGGCAATTATTTTGCTGACATTCGGCAAAAAAATCTAAGTGTGAGATATCGACATGTATAGAAAGGTATTGTGCATCCTAGCTTAATCACTCAGATCCTGCTGATCTGAGTCAGCCGCCATAAGATTGCGCCCGTTTGATTTGTACACGGCGGCTGACAGCTCCACCCGGCGGCTGCAAAACAGTTTTAGCCAAGGTGCACACCGTGTACAAATTAGAGTCCCTAATTAGAGTCTGGCGGACTGTCACTTTCGACCGGAGCCAATCGAGCATGACGTCATAGTGTCCTCACCGATAAATGCTACACCGTGACGTCATGCTCGATTGGCTCCGATCGAAAGTGACAGTCCGCCAGACTCTAACTAGACTGACTCTAGTACAAATCATACGTGCGCGGTCTGGCGCGATCTGAGGCTGCGCGTTTCGAACGCAGCTTGCTGAGAATCTATAAGCGCGACAATAAAATGTGTGCAGAATGAAGGGACCGACCAAACCATCGAGATAGGGAGAGATATCGAGATGTAGAACATCGACATGTGGAGAGTCGACTGTACAAGATAAAGATTGTCGCTAGTGTAACCATCAGCGGGGCAGCGCGGACGTCAACCACGAATAGATGAGCCGTACTCTCTAAAATAAAAACTCTCATTTTTGAGTAGCGCCCATGCCGCACAGGGACTGTGTTGGAAACACACATTTTTTTAAATTGCTCGTACGCTCACATTTTTGCAAAATATCAATATTTTTCGGTATTTGAAGGTGGTTTATAAACCCAGTGAGGTTGCCATGTCGAAATAATTGCAAAATACATGCTCATGTGAGCGTACGAGCAATTTTAAAAAAATGTGTGTTTCCAACACAGTCATGTGCGGCCTAGGGGCAGGACAGATCTAACGAGAGCAAATCTGTGTTCAAGGTGTTGTTCAGAATTCCTCACAGTTCCTCAGAATTTCTCCCATTTATGCCAAAGTGTGATCTGGCACCTAGTGTGCGGCATGGATGTTTACTAAAAATGTGCATGCCGAACACATTTTTGAGCGTAGCCGTTTTTGCGTGTAGTCCACATGAATTTGACATGTTTGGGAAATTGACGCTTTTGGGCACTCTGACAGATCTGGGATGTGCACGACATTTGCGAATTAGTCATTACCATAAGGTATTACTTAAGTAAAACGTGTAAAACTAGCAAAGGGTTATCAAAATTTTAGCGTGCAATCGTTCGAAATTACACGACAACGCGGAAATAGCATATAAATCAGTAAGAAATTCAGGCCAAACATTTCAATAGGTCCTATCTGCATTTGAGAGGCTCTCTTTGTTCACTTTCTCTTTCAATTATTGCAATGTGATGGTACACTTTGCAACTATTTTTACACTACAAATCAAAAGACAATTGTTTTGACCATCGTTCAATGCAAGGAGACAATCATGAAACAAATAAACAGCTGAGATATTAACGAAAGAGAGGGAAACCAAAGAGAGCCTCTCTTCTGCAGATAGGACCTTTAGACATGTTTGGCCTGAATTGTGTAATGCATCAATTTGCAGCACAAACAATTTTGGACGTGTTTTTGTTGTGAGCTACGGGGATTTTGGCTTTCGCTGGCCCCCTGGTAACCTAGCTGGTAACCATTGTTCCGGCCTAGGGGCAGGACAGATCTAACGAGAGCAAATCTGTGTTCAAGGTGTTGTTCAGAATTCCTCACAGTTCCTCAGAATTTCTCGCATTTATGCCAAAGTGTGATCTGGCACCAATGTCAAACTGCAAAGTGTTGCGTGTGCTGAATGAAAATTGCAGTTTTGGGGATGTCTTTCAACAAATTTCGTCGATCATCGGCAAAGAGAGTTACTCAGAAATTCTCAGAGTTGCTCTCGTTTGCACAGTGTCTTGCCCCTAGGTTACATTATTGGATGGGCAAAATTACACAAACTCGATGTCATAGGGAAGATTCAAATATTACGTCCATCGTTTTTCGGGATTTCTAGACCCCCCCTCTCCCCTCTGTCACGCACTTTTCCTATACCCAATACACGTACTGTCACACTTTTCTAGACCCCCCCCCCTCCCCCAAATTTTGGACGTAATTTTTGAACGTTCCCATATCGCATTTTTCCACGATGCGATAATAAGTTTCGCAACACTGCCCTACTTTGTTGTGATCGATCGAGCAATCACCTGCCGGCCGGCCATGTTTGATTTTATGCAGAGTTTTGCTCAAGCGGCTGCGGTTTACCCGTATTTCTCCGGTTTTCCAGTTTTTTGTAAGTTTAATTATCTTTATAAAACGTGTATAATAAACTAACAGTTCATTTTTCATGTTTCCAGGACCATATAATGCATTTGAGGACAGCTGTTGAAGGTGGAGCCGTGGAGCACTCCCGGCGAATTTTCGGGCACGACGAAACAAACTTTGTTTTCCGGCACGGTTTTATCGCCTTGCCCTGCCGCCGATACATCTGCGCTGCACCGAAACTGCTGGAGTTTAGGCATCTCCCACACGCAATGTGATGAACCAGATTAAGTAAGGTGAGTTACAACAATTATTGATTTCTTTCCCACCAATCCAATTGGTTGATCCCGGTTGTTTCCTGTTTTCATATCTATGCGAGCAATATATGTAATAGTCCTTTTATTGATATTATACATGATATAAGTGCACTTCCAGTAAAAAATACATTTTTGTTTGCAACGTAAAACAGGCGTAGATGCGACAGGAATTTTGTCCGATCCCACGATCCTTGAGAAGTACCGAAGGAGCGAACACAACAAGAACTCCGAGTTCCCCGAATCGGCACGTCTTCCGCAGATGGACCACCCTCACGATCGAGGTCTGGGTAGAGTTTGTTTGACCGTTCCAGTCTGCAGGACCCCAGCAGCATCATTCACAAAAGCCAATCCTCGAACTGCGGTTTTAATTGGTATCGGCGAAACGCATCGGCGATGTTGCATCAAATTATATGTCTATTCAGGCCAAACATGTCTAAAGGTCCTATCTGCAGAAGAGAGGCTCTCTTTGGTTTCCCTCTCTTTCGTTAATATCTCAGCTGTTTATTTGTATTAGGATTGTCTCCTTGCATTGAACGATGGTCAAAACAATCGTCGTTTGATTTATACTGCAAAAATAGTTGAAAAGTGTACCATTACATTGCAATATCTGAAAGAGAAAGTGAACAAAGAGAGCCTCTCAAATGCAGATAGGACCTATTGAAATGTTTGGCCTGTATTAGGTAAGTTGACATTTTTTGATTGAATCCTATTTTCTTTATGTAGGTTTACACATAAGTTAACTGTGTAATTTTTTTCTATTAGATCATCAAGACAAGCTTTTTTCTTAGAATGCAAAATAGCAGTGAAAGTAAAAGTTATTATTAACTTTTATTGTTTTTCAGCCAGAATCGAAAATCGTTTCTCCGGGCGCTCCGGGCATCGCTTGCTTCCCTTCGATTTGATAATATTCTGAACGTGAATATTTGACCTTGAACATCTGTTTGTACAGCCCGGATATGTACACCTTTTTATTTGCAGGTACGTCAAAACTTATATAGAGGGAAATACGGTGTCGACCAGGCTGTCGACAGGCTTTTAACCTTTCATTGCCAATGTGGGTAATTGAAGTCATTGAGGGTATTTTGTTTTGTACAAAGACGCATACTAAGACTCGGTAAGACTAAGGCCTGAGTGTCCTCTATTTGACGTAGGAGTCGTCTTCATTCTACTCGGTCCTTGGCTCTGCGTCTCCAGTTCCGCACTTTGCGAAGGGTCCGCAATCGTCACCCATTTTGATCGATCCACCTCGCTCCATACATCGCATTAAGACGCTTCCAGTGCATTATCATGCTAAACTAGACCTTAATAATATAACATTTTCCTTGACTAAGATAGGTTAATACACCTGGAGCCGCCATTTCCTCTATTGCAATAAAATCACTTTTTTTTTGTTATTGGCGTAACGTCCCTACTGGGACAAAGCTCTCCTCTGCCAATGACAATTTTCAAGAGTTTGCATGAAAATGTATGAAATTTTGCAGGAATGTTACGTTTTTAGATAAAAATATGAGTGGAATATTTTTCTTTTATTTTACAATACTGGGCATTAAGGAGAATGTTCGACAGTTCAGCTAATTATGTTCCAAACAATGTAACGAAATATGAAGCAAAACAATCGCTGAAAGTATCGGAAATTATCGGAAATTCAGCATCAGCTGTAGTTTAACGCCCATTCATTACTGGTACTGAGCCTAAACACGGACGGAAATAACGACCTAGACCGACCGGGGTGAGAGGCAAGCATGCTCACCACTACACCAGCGACTCCGCTATTCATATTGATTGACTTATCAAAAAGACGACTGCTGGGAAAGATTGAGGAATTCTGAGAATGTTTGACAATATTCGAAACTCCAAAAGAGTTTTTGAGTTAATTGGGTAGTTTTCCCGTAGAGCGTGTGTATGATCAACAAAAATGATGGAAGGCGTTTTATGAATAAAGTTTTTTGATTTGTTTATTAAATATATATTCATTTGATATTTTTTGGGTATAAATAAAACTAGGTACGATTAATTATTGAATATATATAGTAATTATGATCTATATATATGGCTTTATTTGAAGTTTATGATTATAAATCATTAATACATATCTTTTATTAAATTAGTCCATGCCTTGAGGCGGATAAAAAAATCGTTTTTTGTTGTTGCATAGGTATATTGAAAGCATGCTATTTCGATAATTTCATAAGGACTGAGGAGCGCCATAATGAAAGTTACAGCATATTGTAGCTTCATATTAACAAGGCTTAGCGTAAAACTTTGAACACGATTATATCTAAATTGAGTTTTTTTAAGTATCGTTACCATGATCACAATATCTTAAAAACTAATTGATCGATCTACAAACTTATTTCGTATTCCAAATCCAAATAATTAATAAATAGTTGGAAGGAAAATGTTTAAGGTTTCAACACCTAAAAATTAACATTTTGGTTCAACATGTGACATGTAATCATCTAATATTTGTTTCTGTTGTAGGTTGCAGAGGGAACAAGAACCGTCTGGTTCGGTTAACAAATGAACAAAGACTGAAGAAATTTTTTTGGGCTAAAAGTTCAAGATTGCTTTGATTTATTATAAATTAACTCTAGGTTGCTTCATTGAACGTGATTTGAATCAATTCAAAACAGTTTCACGATGATTTTTTTGAGGATTTCTCTTTTGAGAAATTTCTTCAAAGATCTGATTCAAACATCCAGAAGAAATTCCTTTGAAGGTTTCTCTAGAAGGAATCCCTTCGAAGTATTTTCCATGAGATATTTTTTTTCAGATTTGTTTTCGGAGGTGTCTCTATTCCTTCGAGTTGTTTTTCCATAAGAAATTTATTCAGATACTTTTCTAGGGGAAATTTTTGTAAGATAAATCTTTCCGGAGAATTTCTCAAGAGGTATTCCATTAAAGATTTTTCCAAGCAAGATGTATTCTTCGGAGGTCAATGAAAGAGAAATCCCTTGGGTCATTTTATTAGAGAACTTTTGTCGAGAATTGATTCTTAGATTCCTCCAAAGGTTTGACAAAAGATATTTCGCCGGGAATTATTTAGGTGTTTTTTTTTTTTGACATGAATAAAATTTCTTTTGGGGATTCTTCTAAGAGAAATTCCTTCACAGATTGACAAAAAAAATAATCTGGAAATTTTTAAAAGAAATTTTTTCCAAGATATTCTTTTGATGAATTCTTAAACATTCAGAAATGTTTCTATGAGAAAATCTCTCGAATATTCCATCATGCAGAACAGAATTTCTTTAGAAGATGCGTGCGAGAAAATTCCTGAATGCATGGGATTCCCTAGAAATTCCTCTTGAGAAATTTTTAGATGAAATTCTTTTGGAGAAAACTCCAAACAAAATTGCCTCGGAGTCAAATTTCCTTTTTTTTCTGAACGAAATTTTGCAGATTATATCCATTAAATTTTCTCCGGGGTCACACGATTTATTGACATTCTGTATGACTTTTTTCGACCTTTCTTCGAGGGATTTCCAACAGTGATTCAGAGGATTGTCTAAGAGAAATTCCTTCAGAGATTTTTTTTGCTTTGCTTTGAATATTTGTAATAAAAGGATTTCTCAAAAAATGATTCCAAAAGAAATTTAATGAAGAATTCCTTAAAGAACTTTTTTATTATGTTTCAAAGGAAAATTGTTTCGAAGATGCGTCAAGTAATATCCTACGACGATTTTCTCAAGAAAAAAAAATTAAAGATCATTCTAAAATGAGTTCCTGTGGAGATTTTTCCAAGAGATTACGTTAGAGAAATCCTGTAGAAGGATTTCGCTTGGTGATAAAACTTGAACTTTGACGAAACAAGGGAATTTTGCATGAAAAAATGCGTATGAAAATTAGCCTTGAGAGATTTCTTTTGGTATATTTTCAAAAATAATTCCATCGGAAATTCTACACAAGGTTCTTTGGATGTTTCTCTGCGGAAAAATTTGAAAACTCTTCTAGAATAAATTCCATTAAACATTCTTCTAGAAAGAATTGCTTTAATTATTTTACCAACAGAAATTTCAGCCAAAATATTTGCAAGAAAAATTCCTTTGAAGATTTTGCAACAGAAATGTATTTAGATTTACTTCAAATTTTTCTAAACATAGTGTTTTTCCAAGAGAAATGGTTTCGCTTAATTCTTCGATCAAATTGTCTAAGCAATTGCTCTAGGAAGAATTTCTTCAGAGATTTTCTCTAGGTGAATTTCTACGAATATTTTTTTGAAGAGGAATGCTCTTGGAAATTTTCCCGAAATTTATTTCCTTGGAAATACCTACCTCTAAAAGATTAGTTTTAAAGTCTCCTCAAACATATTTTTAAAAAATCTAAGGATGGTTCTGCGAAAGAAATTACTTCACAGATTTCTGAAAAAGATAATGTTTTTAAGGTTCCTCTTAGAGAAGATCTTGGGCGTAGCCATAGCGGGTATGGGGAGAGCCGCGCCCCACCCCCTTGCCGCAAAAAAATCTTTTGATTCAAGCCAACTCAAGATTATCAGAGTTCCAGAAAAATCTATCATAAAATAAACTTTTCCAATAATTAGGATTTTATCAATCGTCAACAGGTTTACGTTCCATTAATAAAAACAATTACAATTACTTAACAAACTTTTTTTCTCGCAAACTACTAGAAATTTTGCCAAGTATTTTTCTAAGAGCTCTAGTTCATATACGATTGAATTTTATTAAATAACAAGCTTGGTTAAATGGCTAAATATTGTGATTTCTGATTCATGGAATTCCAAAACAACATGCCAAATTTTCCGGATATGGCAGAACCGGTTCCGGTAGGGAAAGAGAAAGCCTTTCTAGAACAATATGCTGCTATAGAGTGTAGTCTAGGGGCAGGACAGATCTAACGAGAGCAAATCTGTGTTCAAGGTGTTGTTCAGAATTCCTCACAGTTCCTCAGAATTTCTCGCATTTATGCCAAAGTGTGATCTGGCACCAATGTCAAACTGCAAAGTGTTGCGTGTGCTGAATGAAAATTGCAGTTTTGGGGATGTCTTTCAACAAATTTCGTCGATCATCGGCAAAGAGAGTTACTCAGAAATTCTCAGAGTTGCTCTCGTTTGCACAGTGTCTTGCCCCTAGAGTGTAGTAGCTCAAATTTTACGAATTTTCACTTGTGCACAACACAAACAAACGTCATGCTAAGAGCAAAAAAAAACTGGGATTTCTTAATGACACCTACACTGCCCCCACTCGCATAACAGTCCCATTTGACTTTTCATCACTTTTGAGTTAACGTTATGAATAGTCATCATTTTTTATGTACTTCCAAGAACAACAGTAAAAATTACGAATTTTGATGTCAATGTGTGAAAAAAATACCAAGTTATGAGCGTCCCATATCGAAAGTACCCGCATAACAGTTCCATCATTGATTTTTGTGTTACGTAACACAAAACTGAACAACGTTGTAGTGATTGTAATATTTTTGACAGTTATATATTCATGTGAAAGCCATCTGTGAAAGTTTCGAGATGATCGAAATATTTTTCAAATTTTGGCGATTTTTCAAAGTTGCCGT
The DNA here is from genome assembly GCF_035046485.1 of Aedes albopictus. Taxonomy (NCBI): domain Eukaryota; kingdom Metazoa; phylum Arthropoda; class Insecta; order Diptera; family Culicidae; genus Aedes; species Aedes albopictus. The sequence goes on along the minus strand of NC_085137.1, from coordinate 100,824,432 downwards.
TTTCTCAATTCCTACTTTTTTGCAAATGGGACTGTTATGCGAGTGGGGCCAGTACAGAAAGCAACCACAAATTTCTTGAGGAACTTCTCCAGATATTCTTTTGAAGTTCCATGAATTCTTCGTGAATTCCTCCATGGACAACATGTGGGGTTCCGATCCGATAGTGATTACTTCAGAAGAATTACAGGAATTCTTCTAGTGATTTCACCAGACATTTTTCCAGGAATTTCTCCTGGGATATCTTCAGAGATTCTCGAGTGATTGTTCCAGTGTTTTTTTTTTTGACAATGTATTTATTGACGTATGAAGTGTCCTGGGATTCTCTCAAGAATTCCTCCAGGAGGAATTCCTACAGGAATTCCTACAGAAATTTCTCCATGGGTTTCTCCAGGAGTTCTTCAAGGGAGTCCTCTGGGAATTCCGCAAGAAATTCTTCTAAAGATTCGCCCAGGAGTTATTCTAGAAATTCCTCCAGGAATTTCTTTATGCATTTTCCCATGGATATCTCCAAAAATTCCTCCAGGAATTTCTTTAGAATTGCTCCAGTGATTCTTCAAGAAATTCCTCCCAGGGGGTCATGAGGGACACTCGATTACTTTACTGTAACAGACAACAAATGGGGGAATTTCTATAGTGGGTTGCGTAAAATACGTCTGCTGGCATAAGGCGGTCGCTCACCTGAAAGTTTGGGAACCTATGCTGTAGAGATACCTCTAGGAATTCTTCCAAAGAATCCTCTAGGAGTTCTTCTATAGATTCCAGCAGGCATTCTTCTGGAGATTCCTAGAGAAATTTCTCTAGGGCAATCTTGGAGCAATCCCTAAAGATTTCTCCAGGAATTCCTCAAGAGATTCCTCCAGGCATTCCTCTAGAGAATTCTCCAGGGATTGATCTTGAGGCTCCTTCAGGAATCCCTCCAGAAGTATGCTACAGTGATTCTTTCAGGAATTCCTCCAGGGATTCATACAGTGATTCCTCTACGAATTCTTCTAGAGATTTCTCCAGAAATTCCTACAGCCATGTCTCCACGAATTCTTCCAGGGATTTCTCTAGGGTTTCTCCAGAGATTCCTTAAGGAATTCTTCTATCTAGGGATTCCTCGAGGAATTCCTCTAGTCTAGAGAATCCTTAAGGAATTCCTACAGCTACTCTTCCAAAAATTTCCCCACCAACTCTTTCAGGGATTCCTTACGGAATTGCTAGTGATTCTTTAAGGAATTCCTCCACGAATTCTACCAAGATTTCCTCTAGGGATTCCTCCAGAAATTTATGCAGGGATTCCTCCAGGAGTTCTTCCAAAGATTTCTCTGGAAATTTCTGCTGGGATTCCTTTAAAATTTCTCCAAGAACTCCTACGGGGATTCCTCCAAGAATATCTCTAGAAATTCAACTAGAAATTCCTTCAATGATTCCTCTTGGAATTCCTCCAGGACTTCATCCGACAGGTATTCTTCTGAAGATTCCACCAGAATTTCCTCTAGAGATTCCTTCAGGAACTTCTCTAAAGATTCCTCCAGGAATTTCTACAGGCATTCCTCCAGGGGTTCCTCCAGGCATTCTTTTAGAGAATCCTCTAGGGATTCTTCAAGAAATTCATCCAAGGATTCCTCCAGGGATTCCTCTAGAGATTTCTCCAGGAATTCGTACAGGTATGTCTCCAGGAATTCCTCCAGAAATTTCACCAGGCATTCATCTAAGATTTCATCCAGGAATTCTTCCAGGGGCTCTACCAGGAATTCTAGATGTTATTAAGGAACTCCTCCTTCAGGGATTTTTCCAGGAATTCTTGGCAGGTATTCCTTCAAGATTTCATTCAGGAAATTCTCCAGGGACTCCTCCAAAAATTTGTCCAAGGATTCCTGGCGGAATTAACCCAGACGTTTAATCTAGAAATTTCTCCGAGATGTTTTCCAGAGGTTTCTCCAGGAATTTATACAGGTATTTCTCCAGGGATTTCTCGGGTTCCCCCTGGGATTTCCCCTAGGATTTTCCAGGGACTCCTCTAGGATTTCCTCCAGGTATTTCTCCAGGCATTCCTCCAAGCATTCTTCCAGAAATTCCTTCAGACATACGTCCAAACATTCCTCAAGGAATTCGCCTAGGAAGTGCTCCAGGAATTAAACGAATTCTTTCAGAGATTCCTCCAGGAATTCCTTCGGGGATTTTTACACGATTTTTTTCCAGGGATTCCTCCAGATATTTCTTCAGAAATTCCTTTAGTTATTTTTCCAAAAACTACTCCCCAATGACTTTTGAAGGAATACCCGAAGAGTAATTGGAATAATGCATGAAGAACTCCTGTATAAATCCGAAAAGAAACTCCGGGAGAAATTCTAAAAGGAACTTCTGGAGGAATTCTCATAGGAACTCGTGGATTAATACCTGCAGGAGTTCCTGGAATAATTCCTGAAGTAACGTCTGAAGGAATTCTCGAAAGGAGTTTTCCTAGAATTCCTTGAGGATTTACCGAAGAGCTCCCGGAGCAACTACCAGAAGGATCTACTGAAGAAATTACTGATAGAACTCCTGGAGGAATTTCCGAAACAATGACTTCTGAAGAAAATGCCAAACGAAATCTAAAAGAAAAACAGTTTTCGTGTCACCAAGCATTAAGTCGCATCGTCCTGTGGAGCGCGGATTCGATTCCCGCCGCAGTTGTCTGGAAAAGTTTTCGGCTGTGCCAGTGGGCGTTGCATGCTAGTCCGTTGTCTAGTGTCATGCTTCCTTCAAAGTGCGAAAGTTGGAAGCATTAAACGTGTCCGTGTTTTTACATAAGAAATTGTATAGATCCGATAAGGAAATCCGGTAAAATGCAAAAAGAAATTCCTAAAGGAACTCTGAAGGAATCCAGGAGGAAATCCTGGAGGAGTTCTGGAGGAATCCCGGAGAGAATTCTTGGAGTAAACCTGGAGCAATCCCAGAGGGATTTCCTGGAGCAATCCTGGAGGGTATTTCTTAAGCAATCCCGGAGGGAATTCCTGGAGGAATCCCGGAGGGAATTCCTGGATCAATCCCGGAGGGATTTCATGGAACAATACCGGAAAGAATTCGTGTAGTAATCCTGGAACAATCTCTGAGTGATTTTCTGGAGCAATCCCGGAGGGAATTCCAGTAGCAATCCCGGAGGGAATTCCTGGAGCAATGGAGGGGATTCTTTGATCAATTCCGGAAGGGAATTCCTGGAGCAATCCCGGAGGGACTTCCTGGAGCAAACCCGGAGGGAATTCGGGAGCAATCCCGGAGGAAATTGGTGGAGCAATCTTGGAGGGAATTCCTGGAGCAATCATGGAGAGGATTCCTGGATCAATCCCGGAGAAAATTTCTGGAGGAATATCATGGAGCATTAAGAGAGCGAATTCTTGGAGTAATCGTGGAGCTTGTCGTGGAGCAACGCCGAAGGGGTTTCCTGGAGCAATCCCGCAGGGAATTTCAAGACAAATCCTAGAGGGAATTCCTGGAGCAATCCCAGAGGGAATTTCTGGAGCAATCGTGGAAAGATTTCATGGAGCATTAACGGAGCGAATTCTTGGAGTAATCGTGGAGCAATGCCGAAGGGGTTTCCTGGAGCAATCCTGCAGGGCATTTCAGGACCAACCCCGGAGGGAATTCCTGGAACAATCCCGGAGAGAATTTTTGGAGCAATCCCGTAGGAAATTCGTGGAGCAATCCCGGAGGTCATTCCTGGAGCCATCTCAGAGGGAATTCTCGGAGCAATCCCGGAGGGAATTTCTTGAGCAATCCCGGAGGGAATTCTTGGAGCAATCCTGGAAGGATTTTATGAAGTGATACCGGAGATAATTCTTGGAGTAATCCTGAAGCAATCTCAGAGGGATATCCTGCAGCAGTACCGGAGGGAATTTCTGGAGCAATCATGGAGGGTTTTCCTGCAGCAATACCGGATTGAATTTCTGGAGCAATCATGGAGAGATTTCATGGAGCATTAACGGAGCGAAATCTTGGAGTAATCCTGGAGCAATGCGAAGGGGTTTCCTGGAGCAATCCCGCAGGGAATTTCAGGATCAATCCCGGAGGGAATTCCTGGAGCAATCCGAGAAGAAATTTGTGAAGCAATCCCGTAGGAAATTGATGGGGCAATCCCGGAGGGAATTTTTGGAGCAATCATGGAGGCATTTCATGGAGCAATACCGGAGAGAAATTTTGGAGTAAACCTGGAGCAATCTCGGAGGGAATTTCTGGAGCAATCGTGGAAAGATTTCATGGAGCATTAACGGAGCGAATTCTTGGAGTAATCGTGGAGCAATGCCGAAGGGGTTTCCTGGAGCAATCCTGCAGGGCATTTCAGGACCAACCCCGGAGGGAATTCCTGGAACAATCCCGGAGAGAATTTTTGGAGCAATCCCGTAGGAAATTCGTGGAGCAATCCCGAAGGTCATTCCTGGAGCAATCCCAGAGGGAATTCTCGGAGAAATCCCGGAGGGAATTTCTTGAGCAATCCCGGAGGGAATTCCTGGAGCAACCCGAGAAGAAATTTCTGAAGCAATCCCGTAGGAAATGAGTGGTGCAATTCCGGAGGGAATTCTTGGAGCGATCCTGGAAGGATTTTATGGAGTGATACCGGAGAGAATTTGTTTGGTATTGGGCTTTGTCATCAGAAAATTTTCGAAACACGAACACGCGAATTTAAAATATAAACTTAGCTTTATTGCGTCCGTTTCCTTTGCCTTCGTGGACTGTACTAAAAATTTATGCTGCACGGTTGTGCGTTATTTCTCTCTTCCGCTAACGATGCGTTACTTCGCTTCCGATTTCAAAGGGCGAAGCGATGCTTTTGACTGAGCGTAGTAGGCCACACTGGTTGACCACACAAAAAAAATATTTCAAATCTGACGTACAAACCATTCGGACGGAAGACCGAACATCCACCCGCCCGGAAAGAAGTGAAGCTCAATTCTCAATTGGAAGGGGAGCAATTTTCGATATAGATCGACGAAACACCGAATCCGCTGTTCTCAAGTCCACAACCCTCACAACACCGTCATCCCCTGGGTAAGTTTTTGTGATAACTGCGAGCTTCCAAACTTGTGGGGGTAAATTTTCTTCTCGAAGCAGGACAACCATTCCCTCCCTTACATTTGGTGCCCGGACGGACCACTTTCCTCGAGACTGAAGTTGGGTGAGATATTCAGCGGACCACCGCTTCCAGAAGTGGTCTCTGATTGATTGCAAATGCTTCCAACGGCATGATGTGCTTCGGCTGTCGTCGTACGTAGGCTCAGGGATTGCAGTCAGTTCTCTGCCGATCAAGAAATGGCCAGGTGTTATCGCAGAAGGCTCAGTTGGATCGCTGCTGTCGGCAAATAAAGGCCGAGAATTCAGAATAGCTTCTATCTGGGTCAGAATCGTGGCATATTCTTCAAAGCTGAGTGGCGTTTTTCCGAGTACTCTTTTGAGGTGAGTTTTCACGTTTTTTACACCCGCTTCCCAGTATCCGCCAAAATTTGGAGCCCTAGGTGGTATGAAGCTCCAACTTATTTCACGAGGTTGACAAAATTCATTTATCCCTTTCAGTGTCTGTTGATCTTTGAAGACCCGTACCAGCTCTTTCAAATCTTTGTTTGCCCCGACGAAATTCAAACCATTGTCAGAGAAGATTCGACGAGGGTATCCTCTGCGACTCGTGAAGCGACGAAGTGCTGCTATAAAGGCCTCTGCAGTCAAGTCGGACACTAGCTCAAGATGAATCGCTCTGGTACTCATACAAATAAAAACTGATATGTACGCCTTTACAACCATGGGACGCCTTGCTCCGTACTTGATGTGCACCGGACCGGCAAAATCCACTCCTGTAGATTCAAACGGAGCTGTCGGTGAAACTCTGCATTCCGGCAAATTTCCCATTAATTGATTTAATTCAGTAGGCTTGGATCTGAAGCACGCAACACATGCACGCGTAACCTTTCTAACTGCTGACCTGCCATTTATCAGCCAGAACCGTTGACGAAGCGCTGCTAGCAACCCAGATGGCCCCACGTGAAGATTTTCCTCGTGTAGTGTTCTGATTAGGCAGTCTGTCACAGGATGCTTTGACGGTAGTATCATTGGATGTTTGCACTCATATTCCAATTTTGATTTTTGTATTCTCCCACCTACTCTCAGCACCCCGTCGTCGATGAAAGGATTAAGCGATTGGATCTGCTTGCATGGCTCACTTCGTAGAACTCGTTTGTAGTCATCTCCCAGTGTACTGGTGCGCTGCATCAAACCAACCAGAGTCCTCATCGATCGGCGAAGCTCAAGGATGGTCAAGTGATTCGAAACAACTCGATTGTTCCTGCTTCTGCAATTTTGGGCAAATCGAAGTATGTAACCAAAAATTCGTTGAAGTTTGCGGAAGTTGCTGACTTTGGAAAGAATTGGAAAGTCTTCTAACGAAACCTCAACAATTGGTGCGGCTACAACGTTTCTGAGCTCAGGGATTTCTTCATCTGCCAGCTCAGGAGGAACCTCTACCAAGTAGATATTTTGACGAAGGAAAAAAGGTCCGTGCCACCAAAGATCGTCATTCAATAGTTCGCCAGCAGACTTTCCTCGTGACACCGCATCTGCTGGGTTCTCCTTGGATTTGATGTACTTCCAAGAACAGTGACTCGTTCCAGCAACAATCTCGGTAACACGATTACGGACGAATACCTCCAACTGATGCGGATTTCTTTTTAACCAGGCTAGTACGATTTGGCTATCTGACCAGAGCACGACATCGTCAAAGTCCATCTTCAAAGATTCCGTGGTTTTCAAGATTAAACGAGTCAGCAACTGAGCCGCACACAGTTCCAAACGGGGGATACTTAATTCCGGTCTAGGGGCGTTTCGAGATTTGCTGCACAGAAGATGCATTGTGATGGAGCCGTCAGGATATACACATCGCAGATATACACACGCACCATATGCTCGCTTAGACGCATCCGCAAACCCATGCTGTTCCACGCGCATGGGAGCCGGGCTGCATACACTTCTCGGAATACTGATCTCGGACACACGACATAATGACGACCTGAACTCGACCCACCGTTGCAGAATACCATTTTGTAACGGTTCGTCCCAGTCAAGACCATCTACCCAAACATCCTGGATTAGCAGTTTTCCTAGCACAATCACGGGAGAAATCAGTCCCAACGGATCAAAAATTCTGGCAATCGTGGACAGAACCACTCGTTTGGTAGGTATGACATCATCGCAGGAAGAATCAGAATTCGTGCTGAATAGAAATTGATCTTTTTCAGGCTCCCACAGTAACCCCAAAGTCTTCACGGTGTGATTGTTGTTCGAGTACGATATTTCGGCAATCTCGGTTTGTTTCTCCCATTCATCCCTCGGAACTAAATCAAGCAGCTGCTGTGTATTCGAGCACCATTTATGAATTGAAAATCCACCTTCATGCAAGATTCCTCTGAGCTCACCGATGGCCTGTGCTGCTTCTTCGAGTGTTTCAAATCCGCTGAGACAATCGTCGACATAGAAATCGTCCTTTAACATTTGAGCACCAACAGGAAACCTTTCATGTTCATCCTCTGCTAACTGGACGAGAGTGCGGGTGGCCAGAAAGGGTGCGCAAGCAGTGCCATAGGTTACCGTATTCAGACCAAAAACCTTGAGCGGATCCGTGGATTTCTCTCGCCAGAAAATCCGTTGGTAATTGATGCAGTTCTGATCCATACGTATTTGTCGATACATCTTGGAGAGATCGGCACTGAAGACAAACGGGAATCGTCGGAAACGCAGCAGGATAGCGAACAAACTGTCTTGAACTGTAGGACCTACCATTAACAGCTCGTTTAGAGAGACACCAGATGACGATTTGGCAGACGCATCAAATACGACCCTTAATTTAGTCGAGGTACTTGACGGTCGCAACACCGCGTGGTGCGGCAGGTAATATGACTTGCTACCGGGTGCATCCTTCGATTCGTCCACGATTTTACAGTGACCCATATCTTCATATTCCCGCAGAAATTTCGAGTACTCATGCTTGAGCTCAGGATTTTGCTCCAACCGCCTTTCAAGTAGCAGAAATCGTCTCAAGGCCATGGTACGACTCTCACCCAACTCACCGTCACCATTTTTGAAAGGGAGACCAACAACATAGCGACCAGATTCATCTCGTTTATGCGACTGCTGATAGAATTCTTCACAAGAAACTTCTTCGGAGGAAAAAAGAGGACTGCTTGGTAGCTGTTCCAGCTCCCAGAACTGTTCGACGGTACTGTTGAGATCTTGGAGAGAAAGGACATTACAACTCAACGTTTGAACAGCAGAAAATCCCTTCGAACGAGTCCCGACTACCACCCAGCCAAAATGAGTTTCACGGAGCTCAGGGAATCCAACTCCAAGTTTGCGTTTGCCACTCTTCATGGCACTCCAGAAATGCTTTGCCCCGAGCAAGATGTCTACCTCTCCCGGGACGTAGAACGTCGGATCCGCCAATTGGATTCCGGATGGAAGCTCCCAGGAATCGATGTCATCCGATAAGGTCGGAAGACTGCTGGTCACTTGATCCATGACCAGACATTCCACTTTTGCTTGGAAACCGTCGTATAGGGATTTCAAAGATACGCTTACCTCGTGAGTGATGTGGCTTCGCTTACCATTTACACCGATTACCACAGTGCTCACCGGTTTCGTTGGTAGACCCAGCTTTGATGCCAGTTCAGCACGAATGGTGTTAACCTGCGAGGCGCAGTCCAAGAGAATGCGACACCGATGCGTTCCTCCGGAATTATCCATCACCTGGACGACGGCCGTCATTAGAAATACTTGCGATTCGGATGATTTTTGGTTGCATGTGCACGACGTTACTGTTGAACCACTTGCTCGCTCCTCCGAGTCAGTCGTCGATGCTACTTCCGGCTTTAGTTTCTCGTTTGTTGATTCCTCCGGAAGGGACTCCACAAGTTGGCTCGACGAATTGGACGATAGTGAGTTTTCAAAATGCAGCAACGTGTTGTGGCATTTTCTACACTGGGCGCAGGATTTGTCTGAACCACATTCTCTGGCACTATGTCCTTTTCGGAGACAATTGAAGCATAGCCTGGATGTCTTCACCTTCTCTGTTCTCTGGCTTGTGTTCAGCTTACGGAACTCCGGGCAACTAAAGTTGATGTGGTCGCCACAACAGAAATCACACTCGAGTGGACACTTCTCAGACGAAGTAGCCGCATGAGATTTGTAGGCAGGAATCTTTGACGAAGCGGCGGGTTTTGGTTGAATACTTTTTGTCGATTCGCTAGCGGCCTCACACCGCTCTAGAATGTTGCACTGCGTCTTGAGAAACGTAATTGTGTCGTAGTAGTTCGGTAGTTCTCCATGGTCCAGTGTTGACTCCCATTGTTTCCGCGTGTATTTATCCAATGCTCCCGTTAGAAGGTTCACCACCATGAGCTCGGATACTCCGGTTAGCGCTTGACCGTGGAATTTCAGATTTTCCACATGTCGGATACACTCATCCAACAGTTCCCTCAGATCCGTGTAGGATTCCTTGGACATCCTTTTCAAATTCAACAAACCACGAATATGGTTGTCCACTATTACTCGCTGGTTTTCGAATCTCTCCTCCAATATGCGCCAGGCGTGGGCATAATTGTTGTCGCTGATCGTTTTTGGATCCAGCATTCCGGCGGCACCACCAATAAGAGCTTTATCCAGGTGGTATAATTTTATGGCATCGGAGTCCCGAGACCGGCTCATCAAATCCAAAAACATGGATTTGAATTTTGGCCAATTTTCATACTTTCCGTCGAAAGTTGGCATCGGGACTTTCAACGGCTGTTGTTGGATGATGATTTTGTCCTGTCGATCCGCCTGTTGGTTTGCTTCATTCCAATTCGCCGCTGGGTGGGTTGATACTCCGAGCGAAATGGATACTTCCTCCAGCGCCGTCAGCACTTCCATGTATTTTTCCTCAAACTTGTCGCAATTATCCATGTGGTCGTGCACTACATCGTCCTCGATGAGTTCGAGTATTTGGTCGTGGTAGTAATGCCACTCGGAGTAGTATTGGTTTAGCTGCTTCTGGTAGACCACCAGCTGCGGCTTAGTGAGCTCATGTCCGGTTTCGATGATCACTTTTCTCGCTCTGGTAACTTTAGCCATCGACTGGCCGCGCTTCCGGATGAGCAGCTTCACTTTGCTTTCCACCTCCTGATTGACGTTTTCTTCGCCATCGCTTTCGCCATGGCTTTTTTTACTTTTTTCACTTTTCTCCGACATTGCTCGAATAGAAATTCCACCACAGAAATAAAGAATGCAAATGAACTTGCATTCCACCACTAGTTTACGAGCCACACCAGAAACATTTTATGATTTTGCTTCCACTTTTAGTTTTCGATTTTCAGTCACTCTAGTCCGCCATTTTGTCACCAATCACTTTTGCATCGAACACTCTTCCACCGCAGTGGCTTGTCCAACTTTTCACCACGGTTTCGGAAAAATTCCGCACAAAACCCGTGCTCACGGAGCTTATCCGGTTCGGAACGGACCAATTTGTTTGGTATTGGGCTTTGTCATCAGAAAATTTCCGAAACACGAACACGCGAATTTAAAATATAAACTTAGCTTTATTGCGTCCGTTTCCTTTGCCTTCGTGGACTGTACTAAAAATTTATGCTGCACGGTTGTGCGTTATTTCTCTCTTCCGCTAACGATGCGTTACTTCGCTTCCGATTTCAAAGGGCGAAGCGATGCTTTTGACTGAGCGTAGTAGGCCACACTGGTTGACCACACAAAAAAAATATTTCAAATCTGACGTACAAACCATTCGGACGGAAGACCGAACAGAATTCTTGAAGTAATCCTGAAGCAATCTCAGAGGGATTTCCTGCTATTCTGCTATTCTGCTATTATCAACGCATCCCCTGGCTTTCGCCCATCTGCGTTGTCTTTTCACTAGGCAATACGTCTACCAATTGATGTTTATGGGCTTGCCGGACCAAGTCATGTAGCTAAGCCAAACACCCCACCTACAACTGTTGGGTAGGCACCATTGTCCCGCCCACTGGTCTTTTACAGCTAGTTGTAGGTGCATGTGTGCGTGTAAGTATTGGAGTGTGTGTGTCAGTGTTGGTGTATTGTAGGCGCCAACTCGTTCTAATCCACTCTGATAGCTAACACCCTATTGAACCATTACCCTTAAATTTGGCAATCTATGAAATAGAATGAGTTAAACGCCTGTAAAAAACAGTCAGTTAAATCAAACAAGGAATATTAGTATTAAAGCGAAGATACAACGAAGCAACGCCCCGAACCTCGAGAGCACAAACCCCAAGAACCAAATGACAGGCAGCGCCGATAAGTCGATCGACTGGCCATACCATCAGTGAATAACCAATCGAGTAAACCCCCCAGCACAAACTGCCACCAGCTCTTCCCGACCTGCGCCCAACAAATCCGAGGCACAGCCCAGCCTTAGCTTCACCTTAAAACCAACATCTAGATTACAGAGCACAATACTTCCCAAGTAACCACGCAGCTCGAGCCGCAAATCACGCACAACACGACACAAATAAGACAAACACTACCACGCCCGTACAACCGAAACCGATCTAGGGTAGAGAAGGGTCTCTTTCCACTCCAACCCGGACTCAACTGCACCCACAGGGCAGCGCACCTCACCCACACCGTACTCATTCATGCATCACTGTCCGAGCCGCACGGTCACCTGGGTTGAGACTATCTGCATGACCTCGCCCAACCCGTAACGCAGAGTTTAAATCCCTCTCTTGCATTACAAAGTACTCCCTCTTCCCAAAAATCTGTGCGTGGTATAAATGAGATCTTAAGGCTGAAGAAATCGTCACCAATACAACCGCCAACACTGAGCACTCAATGATGTCGGCCTTATCAACGACGACCCCCTCAGTCCCAAACCCAATTATCCCACACTACCCAAGTAACCACCCTGCTGAAGCCGTAAGCACCGCACGCACAAAGCACACACACACCGACACGCACCACCCCACACAAACCACCAAGGCCGAACAAAAGCGGAAAGCGGTGCCACCACTGCTGAATCACGACTTTTTCAGTATAATTCAGCAATCGTAGATCCATTCCTCGACCCTACTCAGCCCTAACGGTCCATAGCAATGCCTGTCAATATATGCGCCTCACACATGCAACCCCTACACCCTAACAGTATGGTCACTTGGGTATCCCTGGGTTTTGACATGATGGTCAGGGATCACAGCCATCAAAACGTTCCACACTTTATCAGGGCTTACGACCTGTAGACATGATGATTTCTCAATAGTTTCAAGCTCTTTCGGACCTTCCGCTATTGGAGACCATCATGGCTAGCGGTGTTAATCTCAGAGGGATTTCCTGCAGCAATACCGGAGGGAATTTCTGGAGCAATCATGGAGGGATTTTATGGAGCATTAACGGAGCGAAATCTTGGAGTAATCGTGGAGCAATGCCGAAGGGGTTTCCTGGAGCAATCCCGCAGGGAATTTCAGGACCAATACCGAAGGGAATTCCTGGAGCAATCCGAGAAGAAATTTGTGTAGCAATCCCGTAGGAAATTGATGGGGCAATCCCGGAGGGAATTCTTGGAGCAATCATGGAGGCATTTCATGGAGCAATACCGAAGAGAATATTTGGAGTAAACCTGGAGCAATCCCGGAGGGATTTCCTGGAGCAATCCCGGAGGGAATTTCTGGTGCAATCCCCTAGGGATTTCATGGAGCAATACCGGAGCGAGTTCTTGGAGTAATCCTGGAGCAATGCCGAAGGGGTTTTCTGGAGCAATGCCGAAGGGGTTTGGGGCAATTTCCTGGAGCAATCCCGGAGGGAATTTCAGGACCAATCCCGGAGGGAATTCCTGGAGCAATCCGAGAAGAAATTTCTGGAGCAATCCCGTAGGAAATTGGTGGAGCAATCCCGGAGGGAATTCCTGGAGCAATCCTGAAGCAATCTTAGAGGGGTTTCCTGCAGCAATACCGGAGGGAATTTCTGGAGCAATCTTGGATGAAATTCCTGGAGCAATGCCGGAGAGAATTTTTGGTGCAGTCCCGGATGTAATTCCTAGAGCAATCCCGGAGGGAATTCCTGGAGTAATCCCGAAGAAATTTCATGGAACAATACAGGATCGAATTCTTGGAGTAATCCTAGAGCAATGCCGAAGGGGTTTTCTGGAGCAATCCCGCAGTGAATTCCAGGACCAATCCCGGAAAGAATTCCTGGAGTAATCCGAGAAGATTTTTTTTTATTTCTGTTTCTGTGTATTTGAACCTTGATTTTAACTTATGCTAATTCTACACTTACAAATTTCTGGAGCAATCCCGCAGGAAATTAGTGGAGCAATCCCGGAGGGAATTCTTGGAGCAATCACGGATGGATTTCGTGGAGCAATACCGGAGAGAATTCTTGGAGTAACCCTGGAGCAATCCCGGAGGGATTTCATGGAACAATCCCGCAGGGAATTTCAGGACCAGTCCCGGAGAGAATTCCAAGAACAATCCCGGAGAGACTTCATGGAGCAATACCGGAGAGAACTCTTGGAGTAATCCTGGAGCAATCTCAGAGAGATTTTTTGGAGCAGTCCCGGAGGGAATTCCTGGAGCATTCCCGGAGGGAATTCCTGCATCAATCATGGAGGGATTTCATGGAGCAATACCGGAGAGAATTCTTGAAGTAACCCTGGAGCAATCTCAGAGAGATTTCCTGGTGCAATCCCGGTAATTTCTGCAGCAATCCCGATAGAAGTTCCTGGAGCAATCATGGAGGGGATCCCTGGATCAATTCCGGAAGGAAATTCCTGGAGCAATCCCGTCGGTAATTGGTATAGCAATCCCGGAGGGATTTCTTGGAGCAATACCGGAGAGAATTCAGGAGTTAACCTGGAACTATCCCAGAGGGATTTCCTGGAGCAATCCCGGAGGGAATTTCTGAAGCAATCCCGGAGGGACTTCAAGCAGCAATACCGGAGAGAGTTATTGGAGCAATCTCAGAGAGATTTCCTGGAGCAGTCCCGGAGGGAATTCCTGGAGCAATCCCGCAGGGAATGCCTGCATCAATCATGGAGGGATTTCATGGAGCAATACCGGAGAGAATTCTCAGAGAGATTTCCTGGAGCAGTCCCGGAGCGAATTTCTGCAGTAACCACAGTAGGAATTCCTGGAGCAATCATGGAGGGGATTCCTGGATCAATTTCGGAAGAAAATTCCTGGAGCGATCCCGGAGGGAATTGCTGGATTCCGGGGCAATCTCGGATTCGGTATCTGGGAATCCATATGATTTCCATGATGAACTTCTGTATTAATCCCAGAAAAACCTTCTGAAAGAATCCTTGGGGAATCCCAGAAGAAACAACTAAAGGAATCTAAAAAATATCTCCTTGAGAAATCTCTTAAGGAAAAACATCAATCTCTAGGATAAATCCCAAGATCTTTGAAAAGCAAATTTATCGGAAACGGTGATAACAGGACTATCCCAGGATTAAACAGCTCGTCTATAAAGCTCCAAAACGACAAGAAGTTTTGAATATGTACTATGTACTACTAATTCCTAGGAAATTTCTTTCATAATTCTGTATACTAGTTACTCATACTCATACTCATAATTTTCTATTACTAGTTACTCATACTTTTTTCGTATGTTTCAGGATGACAATGCAGGCGTCTTCGTATCAATACGTCTTCGAGTCTGTCGCCGTCAGAATAACCGTTACTTAGATAAGTAGCTCGAGGATCCGTATATAGCCGATGCGGCGAACACACATTCATTCAGCACGGGTTCGCTTTCCGAACGGTTCCAGATCCATTCGTAATAAAAATATATTTTACCTCCGATGGCACAGATCCGCAAATTTTAAAATAGTTTAAAAATATTTTTAGCTAATTTTGAAGTGCTCATAGATCGTAATTTTAATGTGCAGACTATGCCCCAGTTGATACGTAACGTCTGTAGGAAGAAGAAAAAAGTGAATAAATAAATTCTGCTACAAGCTTAGTCCATCCATTTATCATTATTTTTCTCTTCTATGGCTGGTTAAATTATGTTTTTATCCTTTTGCGTTTTGAATTTGGTGTATCTGTCATGTTTAGCTATACGAAACTGAGCGAAAAAGGATGAAAATGTAATTTAATCTGCCATTGAAGAGCATTTCAAATCGATTCCATTTTACATCGCTTCAATTACATCCTATACGGATACGTCGAATTTATTACATCGCTCAAATTACATCGGATCTGTGTATTACATAAAAGCCGTCGAGTACATCGGGCTATGTAATATTAGTCTATCGATGTAACGACCTGGTTGCAGCGATTCCGATGTAATATTCAACAACTTTTTTTGCTGTGTGCAACGGAGGCCTCAAATGACGCAAATTTGCGTTAATTTAAGAAAACCCTAATTTGGCTTCTTCCACGGAAGAGCAGCGGATGCGTCGGTGCTTCTCTCTTTGTTTTCGACAACATTGCGGTGGGGCGAGGGAGAAAACAACCCAACTTTGAGTTAAAACTTTAAGCAGTTTAGCCAAATTTGAGTTTTTAAAACTTATTCTTTGGGTTATAATATTTTTCCGTGACATTTTTGAAATCCCAGTGCGAAAAATGTCGAGCTCAGTCACACAAGGTTGACCTCAAATGTCAAAGTAGAACTATTTACCATTTTACACGGTGCATCATTTACCGTTATTATCAAAAAAAATATACCATCAAAACCTGAAACGAAATTCTCTTGCTTCATCATTCCTACACCTCTGGACAATTTTTTTTTCTAAATCGTTAGACGAAATTTTGAGTTACGCCCTTTTAAAGGGCCTAACCCCTAAAAAATCAGGGTTTCTATAGAAAAACATCATATTTCATAACAGAAGCATGTTTCTGCCATCAAAATTTGAAGCGCCATTCTCTTTCTTTATCATTTCTACACCTCTGGACAAATTTTGAAAATAATCGTTTGACGAATTTTTGAGTTACGCCCTTTTAAAGGGCCTAACCCCTAAAAAATCAGGGTTTCTATAGAAAAACATCATATTTCATAACAGAAGCATGTTTCTGCCAACAAAATTTGAAACGCCATTCTCTTTCTCTATCATTCCTACACCTCTAGATAAATTTTTAAAATAATCGTTGGACGAAACTTTGAGTTACGCCCTTTTAAAGGGCCTTACCCCTAAAAAATAGGGGTTTCTATAGAATACCATCATATTTTATAACAGAAGTATGCTTCAAAATCCAAAATAATGAACAGTATCATTAATAATGCTGTAATACTATGCACTAATATTGAATGCATTGTGTATAAAATAAACGACAGTTCATTTACTTTTTCATTTATATATTTAATGCACACCCATAAACTGAATTTCAAAAATAATGTTGGTCAAATTCTCCAGTTACGCCCATTTGAAGGTCATAAGTACTTATAGTAGAATTAGTATAAAACTTAGTTTCATTTAATCACGTTTATTCTTCGGTAACGTAGTTAAGCAGTTAAATATAAAACTATCATTACAATTGATCATCTCAATCCTTAGTTTTGTATGTTTATTAATTGAAAACAGCAATCACCATTAAATCTAACCCTCTGTTATTGGCTGTTTCCGGTCAAAATGGATTTTTAGGCGGAATTACTTTATATCTTCCAACGTTTCGGCCCTTGGTTCTTCCTTCCAAGGGCCGAAACGTTGGAAGATACATATAAAGTAATTCCGCCTAAAAATCCATTTTGACCGGAAACAGCCAATAACAGAGGGACTATTCAACAAAACCCTGGTCGCATTCCAAATAATTAAATCTAACGAATGAGATAGGCACATGCCATCGCTTGTTTTGTCTTTAAAAAAGCAATATAAAAAACTTACGTCCCACGCTATGAATGGCAATTGATACAAACATGATTGCTTCCTACATGTTTGAAAATACTTCCCTTATATTAGCGTAAAGGCCAATTTGTATACAAACATCAATACAAATAGCCAATATTGGCGCATAGTATCAAATTGTAGCATTATTATTAATACGTTTTATTATTTGGGACTTCAAGGCATGCTTTTGTTATGAAATATGATGATTTTCTATAGAAACCCTGATTTTTTAGGGGTTTGGCCCTTTAAAAGGGCGCAACTCAGAATTTCGTCTAACGATTATTTTTAAATTTGTTCAGAAGTGTGGGAAAGATAAAGAAGGAGCATGGCGTTTCAGGTTTTGATGGCAGAAGCATGCTTCTGTTATGAAATATGATGGTATTCTATAAAAACCCCTATTTTTTAGGGGTAAGGCCCTTTAAAAGGGCGTAACTCAAAATTTCGTCTAACGATTATTTTAAAAATTTATCCAGAGGTGTAGGAATGATAAAGAGAAAGAATGGCGTTTCAAATTTTGTTGGCAGAAACATGCTTCTGTTATGAAATACAGGTATACCTCGATTTAGTGGACAATTCAATTTTTGAACTGTCTATAAAATCGAATTTTACATAAAATCGAAGCACAATTTTTTATTTTTTTTTTTATTTAAATTTTATACCAAATTGTACCAAAACATATAAAAATTGCATGAAATTTGAGTTTTCGATAAAAGGCTCGGAGTTTTTGGTATATATTTGTAATTTTCGCAAAATAACGAATAAACCACTATCTCACTTTTTTGTTACTATCGAAATCTTCTGTCATCAAAACTATGTATGGTTGATTAAAAAGCCAATATTTTCAGCAATTGACGTACACAATAACGTTATTTGCATAAATGTCCCAAAACATCAGGCCTGGTAGCGAGTCACTTTTTAGTGATTTGGTCACTATTTTTGAGTCGGTCACTAAAAAGTCACTATTTGCATGAAAAAGTCACTAAAGTCACTTTTTTCAGTAAATTGGTCACTAAAGTTACTATTTTCGTTAATCTGACTACATTGAAAAACATTTATTGTCAAAATTAATGGACAAATTTTCCTCAGAAACCTTATCCTTAAAAAAAATTTCGGCTGCGCCGCTTGTCACACTATTATTGTTCTTGTCTTTATCTTCAAAACGTTGGAAGTAGCTCGCTGGCGTAGTATACGGTTTGGATCGAAAATTACCTAAAGGAGGGTTAATGCGAGCTATTGCTACAGTTTTCTCGTATTCCGAAGAAGTAAAAATGAATGTGTGGCTACGATCATAGATGAATTTCTGAAATATTATACTTTTTCAATAATAACATTGCAATATTCCTTAAGTATTTTCATTTAAAATTTCAGTTTAATTATATCACCCTATATCTTTGCATTATGTCAAACTGTTAAGAATTAGATGTTTGGATGGAGTTCAGCGGATCGGAATACAATAACACATACCCAGCTTTAGCATCCTATTCAGCATCATATGCGATCGTGTGTTGATTGGGCAGTACATTGTATTCCCCTGTATCAGTTAATCTAGGATAAATCGGAAATTTACAGCTCAAGAACTTTTGTAGTAGGTAAATAAAAGATTATTTTTTTCAGTTTTTTTAGTAGAATGCAGAACTTTTTATGTTACAAATGCGAGACGAATTTCTGATGAAACTATTGGAAGTAGTAGGGACATCATTTGATCATCATTTTTTTTACTGAAATCCGGAAAAGTTTATAATGAAGTTTATTTACTTCTGATGAAAATATTCATAATTCTTCAAATATTTTTTTCATGAATCTTTCATTCATCTCTGGAGCTTTTCTTGGAATCTATTTTTTTTTTCAAAATGTCATCCAATATGCCATGGTGAGATTCAACAAGGAATCTGCCAAAGTTTCTTTCGCAAAATTTGCTCAACTTCTGTAATTATTTTCATAAAATATAGATTAGTTTTTCAACTGCGTCTTCGAGAAATCGATTAAACAGTTTTTTTTTTCAGAAATCCAGTTTCTGGGAAAGTTTTCCAGAAGTGGAAAGAATTAGATTTTGGGAATCTTGTACAAACAAAGAATTATGAAAACATATATTTCTTAGAAACAGAAATACTGAAACATTTTTGTAATATTATCTATGTATGTAGGAATATTGTATAAAAGTTTCATTTGATTTGGTCAAACCTTCAGAAAGTTGTGGTCGTATATTTGTTCCGGGAATCTATATTTTTTGTATTTGTTCTTCGAAGAAAATGAAATTTTCGTGCTGGTAGGCAATGGCACAATATTTATTGTAAGAACGTGTGCGTTAGAATTCGTCCACAGTATAATAAAATTAACAACAGATTCACCCAGGTGTGCGCTTTAAATTGTGCCAATTACATAATATTTCGGTGTAAAATAAAATTTCTTGAAAATAACAGGGGTTTCGAAGTTTCGGTCGCTCGGCTAGTATTCATCCAAGGATGTTTTCGATCACCTGGCAATCATTTGACTCATTTATCCATAGCTCAGTTCAGAAGCCTAATATTGAAATGAGGTGTTCGGCAAACTTGTAGATAAGTGTTTTTCCTACAATTATCATCAAGGACTAACTCTCATATACACGGCGTGAGAGCGCTAGTAAAACCTACTCATACTAACACTTTTACGACGTAAATATAAGAGTAAGGATATGGCGTCCTTGGTGATAATTGAAGGAAAAACACTTATCTACAAGTTTGCCGAACACCTCATTTCAATATTAGGTTTTTTTGTCTGTATTAACGAGATTTTTAACCCTAGGCTAGTTCATCTCGAAATTTCAATATTAGGCTTCTGAACTGAGATATAGATAAATGAGATTATATCAATCAGTAGTATACATCATCAAAACAAGAAACAGTATTGAACTTAAAGAGTTCCCAATGTCTGCAAACGTGCAAACAAATTAAAACCATATTTTCTTGCGTGATGAAGTACTATAAGTTGATATTTTTGTTGTCACCAACAATCAGTTATCAAAACTTTCGAAAATAGCAAAAAATATACTTAAGGCTTCCTTAATTGAACACTTTCCAAAACAAAAAAAAAAAAAGATTAAACAATAAAGTATTCATGAGCACAAACTCTGGAAGTTTAAAGTTAGGCATTGATTTTCTTGGGAATTCGTTAATTGATCGAAAGAAATTTAATTTTCTATTAATTTTGAGGTCACTATTCAGTCACTATTTGGTCACTTTTTGGCTAATTTTGGTCACTAAAGTCACTATTATTTTGCCACCTGATCGCTACCAGCCCTGCAAAACATTTAAAAAGTTCAGAAATTTATTCAGGCATTCCTTGTAAATGTCTCCGAGAATTTATTTACCCTGGATTTTCTGTACGAATTGCTTCATAAATTCCTCCAGGGATCCCATCTGGAATTCCTCAAGGGGTTCCTTCGAAAATAAAGAGGCTCGTGACAAGCACTTGATAGAGCGTGGTTACTGGTTGTGCTGTGTTTGCCGAACGATCTTTCTGTATAAGCAGTGTAGGTTTGTGCCGCTATCTGCTCGGTCGCCTTTTGTTGCAATTCTGAGATGTAAATAAAACTTTCCACATCAAATCATTATGTTGCAGAATATTTCAGAAAATCTTCGATGTGTTCTTCCAGAAGAGACACCAAGAATTATTTAACGAAATTTGGCAAGAACTGCTTCACCAATTCCTCCGTGATTTTTCACAAATCATTTCAGAGGTTTTTTCAAAGTAATTCACCCAGCGATTACTTCAGAAATTCCTCAAGTTATTTATTCATAAATTTCCCTAGGCATTCGTTTGGAAAATCCTTTGAAGGTTTCTTTAGAAAATCTACCAAAAGTTTCTTCAGAAATTCTTCTAAAGCGTCTTTTTTTGTTTGCGGAAACTTGTCCGAGGATTCGCCCAAAACATCCTTCACGGATTCTTTTAAAAAACCTTCCATGGATTCAGTCGTTAATTTTCCTCAGAGTTTTGTTTAGAAATTCCTTTTATTCTATACATTTCACAATGAATTGTTTCAAAGCACTTTTCATCATTTACTTCTGAAATTCCTCATTTTTTTCTCCAAAAAAATATCCTTGAATATGAGTAGAAATTCTTCTAGGGATTCTTACAAAAATGCGTTCAGAGATTCCTTCAGAAATTCCACTGGGGATCTCTCCAGAAGTTTCAGCAAAAGTTGTGTATGATTTTTTTGTAGAAATTTCTCCAGGGATTTCTTCAGAAAATCCTTCAGAGATTTACCTATTTTTCGAGACTCTTTAAGATTTTTTTCCCGAGAAATCCTACCAAAATTCCTTTAATCATTTTCTCAAATGATCTTCCAAAGATTTATTCCAAAACATTCTCCGGGGTTTGCTTTAGAAATTGCTCCAGAGATTTTTTAAATCTAAATTTCTGTCCGAAAAACGTTCTGGGATTTCTCTAGGAATTCCTCCAGGAACTCTTCAAAAAAATGTGAGGTCCATTCGGGAATTTTCTGCAAGGAGCCCTATAGAAACTACTCAGGGGGTTCCTTCACAATTTTCTCGAAAGGTTCTCTCGGAAAATTTCCAGTGGCTTTTATAATGAATTCGACAAATTTCTCCAAGAATTACTTTGAAAAAACTTCTACAGATTTTTCGATAATTCTTTCATGAACCATTTGCTGAAATCCATCCTACGATTAATTTAAAAAAAAAATCGTTCACGAGTTCCTAAAAAAATCTTCCAGGATTTTTTTAAAGAAATTCAGTTAGAATTTTTTGCACAATATCTTCTAGGCATTCCTTTCGGCTTTAGAATGTCATTTAGAAATTTCTCCAAGAACTCCTAAAAAAACTTGCACGGACAGTTTCCAGAAATGTTGCATGGATTCGAACAAATCTTGCATAGATTGTTCCTGAAATTCATCAACGAATTTCTTCAGATTTTTTAATAAAGATTACTCCAGATTTTTTTCAAAGCATTCGTCTAGAATACCTTCCATGAACTTTCTCAAAAATACTCCATAAACTTTTGTTTAGAATTTGATTCATGGATATATTGAGTATCAGAAGCTCAAAACTCCTTCAAATTTTTCTCAGATGCTTCCTAAAAAACTATCTCCAAAGTGGAGATAGTGCGGACCTGGTGTGATGGTTAGAATACGTGACTATCACGCCGAGGACCTGGGATCGAATCCCACTCCCGACAAACTCACAGAATGTGAGTTCTCCTTTCGATGAGTTCTCCTAAGATTGCTTTAGGAATTCTACATTATGAGAATATTAAGGAAATTCCCAAAATTTCTTAATGTTCCTTTAGATATTCTTTCAAGACATTTCTCATCCAGAAATTGCTCCGAGGGTTTCTTAAGAATGTCTTAGGAAATCCTCTAAGGATTACTTCAGAAATGTTTCTACAGATTTCGCAGACTTCTTCAGAGGATTGCTTTGAAAAGGAAGACATTCATGCAGAGATTCCTGCAGAAATTGATAAAGAGATTTCATCAGAAATTCCGCCGGGTATTGCTCTATGTATTTTCTCAGAAATTCCTCCTGGATTTCCACCAAGCGTACCTCTAAGAATATCTCTATGGATTTCTCCATTAGTACATTAAAAAATTGTTAAGGATTTCCATTTGGGATTTTTTCCAGGATTTTTTTTTCAAAAATATCTTAAGAGGTTTTGTCATTAGGAGTTTAAAGGTACTCCTTCCAGAATTTCTTCAGAAAATTCTTCTATGGATTCTGAAAATATTCCTTCTTTATAAGGAATTCCTTCAAGAATTTATTTATAATTTTCTTTAGATTTTTTTTAATTTCTCCTTAAATTTCTTCTGCGATACTTTCGGAAATATCTTTAGAAACTTCTTCAATATTGCTAGAATTACTTCAGAAATTTCGGCAGGGATTTCTTTAGAAGTTCTTCCATGAATTCTTTCACAAGATATTCCAGCAGTTCCTTCAGGAATTATTACTCAAGCGGTTCCTTCAAAGATTCCTCCAGGAATCCAGTGAAGGGACGCTGAAATCGGGAAACCTTGACTAATTAGCACTGATTCTACCATGAGCAGCACTAGAAATAATTTATCACATATCTTGTAATCTTCCGAAGTATTACAATGACCTTTTTATGGAGTTTGCTAAAAATTTTGGAATTCAATCAGCAGGCACCAAACTAGACGAAGAATCATAATACCCACGCTTTTTTGTACCATTTCCTTACAGATACGGAGAATTAACCTTCTCCCATACACATAGCTCATTACTACAAATCTAGTACTGTCACGTTTGAAGTGCTCCGCGTGTCAGACTAAAAACCCCTGCATTTTAAGTCATCATGATACAAACTGCAAGTTTCAAACTGATTGAATATTAAAAATTTGACCATTAAAAAAATTGTACATAAAATCGAGGTAAAATGTACATAAAATCGAAGTACATAAAATCGAGGGTCTATATAATCGAGGGTCCACTAAATCGAGGTATACCTGTATGATGTTTTTCTATAGAAACCCTCATTTTTTAGGGATTAGGCCCTTTAAAAGGGCGTAACACAAAAATTCGTCTAACGATTTTTTTAAAAATTTGTCCAGAGGTGTAGGAATGATGAAGGAAGAGAATGGCGTTTCAGGTTTTGATGGTATACTTTTTTTTATATTAACGGTAAATGAAGCACCGTGATTTTACTTATTTCGAATTTTCTCATTATTCCTTTGTTTTTCAAGTTCGTGCAAAAACGTTATGCAGAACACTACAAATGTATCGTGTGTCACATCGTACGACGTATACGAGAAAAAAAACTTAACAGAACCCTACAAATGCATACACACATCACAAACTAATGTTTTCGTTTTTGTGGCGGTGCTACACCGCTTCGTGCTACACTTTTCACTGCAAAACCGAACATTTTCGGTGCAGTTGCATTGGTGTGCGTGAATAAAAACCAAAATATTTACAACTTTGCGAACGTTGATTGGTGGACACGGTGTACACTAGAGATGGTCGGGTTTCGGGTTTTCAGACCCGAACCCGAACCCGACGGGTACGGGTCGGGTTCGGGTTTGAAAATTTAAAAAAAAAATCGGGTTCGGGTCGGGTCCGGGTTTTAAAAATTCCAAAACTTTCGGGTACGGGTCGGGTCCGGTTTGAATAACGTCGGGTTCAAGTCGGGTTTGGGTACCAGTGTAGATAATTTAGTACTTAAAAAATGCTCTATTTGTCATGCACGTTACTTTTAATAATTACTTTTGATTTCGGGTTTTGGTCGGGTTTCGTGAAAAATATATTTTTCGGGTTCGGGTCGGGTTCGGGCTTAATCGCCGAAAATTTTTCGGGTTCGGGTTTGAAGAAAAAAAAAATCTCGGGTTCGGGTCGGGTACGGGTTTTGAGATTTGAAATTTTTCGGGTACGGGTCGGGTTCGGGTCTGTAAACTCTGAAACCCGACCATCTCTAGTGTACACCCGCTACACTCTCGAATTTTTGAGTGCAGTACTATCTTGAGCGGTGCAGAAAAAGTGCTACACCGGTGCAGCACGAAAATCAAAAACGAACACTTTCGGTGCAAAAGTGCTGCACCGGTGTAGCTCCACCGCAAAAACGAAAACGACAATAGATTCGCGAAAATGAATCAAATGTATCCAAACGGACTGTTAAAATTTGTATTCAAACGAGCATGACGTCATGATGTCATCAGCATCAATGGAACGTCACATTTTTGAAAATTCCTCGTTTTCATTTTTTTTTTTTCAAAGGAGTGAGAAATACAGATCAAAATGGTGAACAGGCTCATACTAATACATTTACATGTTATTGTTGTACAATGATGCAGCAGTGCACTTGCACAAACAAATGTATGCAATGATTTGCAAATGAAAGATTGCGCTGAAAAAAATCAAATTTTGCAACGAGTATGATACATCTTATTTCGTTATGCAATTCATTCAATAACTAATAAACTAATGTGTAAAAGTAGGCATACATAAAACATTCAAATAAAAATTATGATACTGAATTGCACAATTATTCTACAAAGATAATAGGTGGGAATATACTTATTATTTCGGTACATTTTAGCACAAACCAGTCATGTCTTAATGTTGATGGTTGTTTATTGTTTTACTGATTATTTTTTCTTCCAATTGTAGAATGTATCTCTTTTTTTTTCATTATCTTTTTTCTTCTGATAACTGCGCTTAGTTACATGTTTTGTTTAGGCATTTTAGAGATGCACAAGTCATTTTTCAGAAGTCTTTGCAAATGAATTTTGTTTCATTCTATTTCGGAAATAAAACGGTTTAGGACAACATGTTTGATGTTTCTGCAACCAGTAACGGCTTCATTTTGTTTTCTTTTTTGCAAATAAAATAGACTTTTTATCGACAATCGATTTTGTTGTGTTGGTATAAATTAAAATAGTTGGTAAATTAGTTTTCTCCTAAGCCTTAGTTTGTTAAGACCTTACTATTTGCCAGTCTTTAGTGCACATTCACACCACAGCTTCGCGCCGTCAGTTTCACTTGGTTGAGTGTTCCGTTGTTTTTTGCATGCGGATTCCATTGCTTACGACCTAACTCCTGTATCAAATTTTTACAACTGTACATCACGGGTCACAATAATATAGAGACGGCATCCTAGAACATCCACATGAACACAGAAAAAATCGGATTTTTTTTTCGCGTCTATTATTTACACACAGCGTCACTGTGCTCGAACACAAAATGCCTCCTTCTATTGCCGGTCTAAAACCTAGGGACGAAAACTTGAGGTATCCAAAACAGTAAATTTATACGTCCAGCGGAAAAATATGAGATGAGTTTGTTCCACGATGAGGGGATTGTACAAAACGGGAAATGAAGGAAACGATTTGCGATGCGCTTTTTTGTTTACTTGCAAAACTTGCGACTTAATAAATTATCAACTGAGTTAAAAAAACAAGATTTACTTGTTTTCTGAGAAAATAATTACTAATTCCTATTTGTTATGCCCCTAAGGTGGTATCAAAAAAGTACCAAATTGCTCTCACTATATATCAGGTTATATAGCATCTTCTGAGTTAAATAATCTGTCCTTGGTTCTGTACACTATTATATTGAGAAAAAAGTCTAATTTAGATCTTAGCCGTCACATGCACAGCTTCACTGCCTACGTTGTGGTTTTTGTTTGGAGTGATGGGAACCTACGAACTAGTCGGAGGAGGTGGCCTTCGGTCGTAATCCCCTCGTCCTCCTCCTCCACCGCCGCCGCCTCCACCACCACCACTTCGATAGTCCATAAAATCTCCCCCTGGGCCGCCTCCACCACCTGGCGGACCTCCTCCTCGGTCGTACCCGGCAGCATATCGGTACGGATTATCACCTGGCGGGTAGTAACCACTCGGTGGCATGCCGTAATGGTTGCTTGGGTAGCCTCCTGGAGCGGGCGGGTATCTACTGCGAGAGGAAAACGAAATATTTAGCATTATTTGGACAAGGGGAAATACCCGCGAGAGGGGTACATACCTTCGCTTATCCTTGTAGGATCGATCACCTCGATCCCGGTCCCGGTGATCGCGATGATAGTTCGATTGCGGGTGTCGATTGTAACCATCGTATCGGTCACGTTTATGGTCACTAAACCTGAAGCGGAAAAGCGATTCATGTTAGATAGGGGTGATCGGGGCAATATGGGCCACCTAACGAAATCGTTCTGAAATGCACAGAAAAACTCAATAAATAATTATTTTAATGTAATTAAACCATGCTTAGGAGTGTTTCCCTTCATATTGCGTCGATAAATTATGAAAAAAACTTTTTTTTTAATTGTTGGGAAATACTTTTGAAAACCATTTATTTTCATGTGTTTCCCAGCTATACGGGGCAATATGAGCCACCAGGCGGGGCAATATGGGCCACCATTTAAAGCTTTTTTGTTTTTTTGGACAATGTTTCGCAAGGAATAAAAAATATATAAATATGATTATTTAACAACAATTCAGTGTATTTTATACGAATTTGATTGTTTTCCTTTCAAAATAATAAAAAAAACAAGCAGATTTCATCGCATTTTATTGTTAAACGCAACATTTGACTGAACATAGGCACATGTTTCCATCACAGCCATGTATCCAAGAATGGCAACGATGGCATTGGTTCCATCTCTCACCCTCTGGGGCTAAGGGAGATTCAGTAAGGGAGCACTTACAAATTACGTAGCATTTTTGGCCAATTTTCTACACTTCCTCCCCATACGTAATTTGTTTTCCAACCTAATACATGGCTCGTAGCAATATCAAGGACTCCCCCTCCCCCTCCAATGCTACATCATTTATGGACGGTTCCTAAAACAACCTTCCTTGGCCGTTGCCAAAGAGGATATCGTTCCAAGCGAAGACCGCAAATATACGGTTTCATTGAACGTTTTAGATTGGGATGTAATCTGTGGTGGCGCCTGTGTCTTGGCGACGTTCAGGCTGCTATGTGACCATTTTTTTCGTTTCAATCGCCGCTTGTAACCTCATACCAGTAATGAACCATGGTTCTGCAGATAATGTTCATGTTTTGACAGCAAAATTTTGAGGTTAGGTTACAAAATAAAACCGATCATGTTGGTCCGAGCAGGTATGACCATATTGCCCCGTAGAGACTAGTTTCGGAAAATTCTTGTTTTATTGTAATTTCAGTTTCGAAAAAATGCAGACTTTTTCACAAATTGCTCAGTAATAGTAGGAGTATCAACTGTAATCGAATATTTACCTGGGTAGTAGGGAGTTATCTGTTAAAAGCTTATTTTGGAGTTTTAAATCTTATAACATTTTTGCGTTCAAAGCAAAAAAAATATATTATTCATAATATTTCCATTTCTGAATCGAATTTTGGTAAAGTTTTTACAGTGAGACATGATTGAAGCATTCTATTAAAGATCCTAAGGCTTTAAACAGAACAAAATTTGATAATAAGGCCAAATTCAGGGTGGCTCATATTGCCCCGTATGGTCATATTGCCCCTACTACCCCTATTGGTTAATTCCGATCATCCGATTGGTGATGTGTCCTTACCTATCTCGACCACTCCACCGATCGTCCGGATAGGGTCCCCCGCGCCCTCCTCCATCTTGGAACCCACCACTGCGCATTCCCTGAGGCGTACCGGGAGGACCTCGAGACATGCCACCGCCACGTGAGCCTCGATCCCGGTCATAGTCATCCCATTTTTTGTCCCGATCTCGATTGTTCCTGAAAATAAAAATTAGTTACACATCGGACTTTTGTTGCAAACACGATTGCAGTTCTCTCCCTGAAATCTATCATTAATCCTTACCTTCCATCGCCATGCAATCGCTTGTACTCCTTGCTATTCTCGTCCAACTCGCCATCTTCCAGCTTGCGCTTGGATTGATACGAACCGTCATCCTTGCCACCTCCATCTTCTCCCCGATCGGGCGCACCGGTTCCACCATGTAGGCGCTTCTTCTCCTTCCGGTCCCGTCGCTCGCTGAGCAAGGGTTTCTCCTTTTCCTGGTCGGCCAATGGCGTGGACACTACCAGTGCACTCTGGTGCTGCTGATTCTGGCTGTTGTCTTTCTTGCTTATCTTTTTGATTTTACCTAGCGTCTGCAGAGCCTGCGGTGCTCCAGGAACGTTTTTCGACTTTGATTTTGGCTCCTTGACCGGTGAATTCTGGGCGGAACCACCATCTTTTTCATTATGATGACCATGACCATGACCATGTCCGTGTCCATGATGATGATGATGGTGGCCATGGTGATGATCTTTCTTTTTCTCGCTGCTTCCGTGACTTTCGTCACTTTCGCCACTCTTCTTCAGTGCATGCTTGTACAGTTTGAACAGTTTCTTCGCGTCGACCTCGGTGAACTTCGATACAAAGTACCACAGATTGCTTCTCCATTCTTTGATTTTCTCCGGGTCTTTGTAGACCAGGAGGCACTGGTTTATTTGTTTGCCAATGCTCAGCAGACAAGCCCTCGTCTGGCTGACCTGTTCTTCCGCTGGCAGTGTCTGGTCCGGGTTATCAAGCGTCTTGAGTGCTTTCTTCACCGGCCGCATCTTCTCCTTGCATTCGTTGAACACGCTCGGGTCCAGATCCCCGATGATGTTCAATGCACACGGTTCGTTGTTGGCCGTGAAATGCATTGGCCCCGTGTTCTTTTTCTTGTCTTTCTTGGTCTCTTTAGACTTCGGCTCCTTCTTCTTGCGCTCCTTCTTCTCCTTGTGAGGTTCCTTATGATCTTCCTTGGGACCATTTGAATTCGTATCATGATCATGATGGTGGTGCGAATCCGATTCGGACATTTTCTTGATCTTGGGAATACTTGGCGCGTGGTGGGAGACTTTCTTGTCCTCCGCTGCGGATGTTTCGTTGTGCTCCGCATCTTCCTTGTGATTTCCTGGAGACAGCGGAGAATGGACCATTTCCGCAGAGATTGCTTTGCTTTCACCGCGAGGTTTACGTTGTTTGCGAGGCTTTTTACCGACACCCTTCTTGAGTTCGATGTGCTTACGGATGATCTTCAGTAAATACTCGGCTCGAGACTGGAGGTGTTTCGCTTGAGGCTTCTTATCGGTTTCATTCAGAAGAATTTTGTCCGACAGCTGCAGAGATTCTTCCATTTTCATGGCCTCCCATGAACCGATGCCGAATTGGTAGATACCTCGCAGTAGCCGTGAGTCATCTTCGTTGTTCCACGTGACATCAAAGTTCGCCGATCGGGTTTTAATGTTCAGAATCCATTTGGCTCGTTCATCCGCATCTTGCGGAAGAAATTCATCCAGAGGAGCCAGTTCTTCGACACACTGCAGGAGGGTTTTCACATTAAAGGACACACCACCAAAGCGAATCGAGAACGCCGAACGAGGACCTCGCTTGGCTTTTTCCTCGGCAGAAGTTTTATCCTTTTCCTCGTTCTCTTTTGATTGTTCCATGAACTGGACACACCGATCGTACAACATCTCCGCTGCTCGTTTTAGTTCCGAAAGGGGCTTTTCTTGCAGTTCGGCATCCATTGCGATGGCTTCCAACCGCTTCAACGGGGCAGGGAATTTCTTGTAGCTCTTGATAAGCCGTCTCAGCTCGTTGTCCGAAAAACCAGGAATTTTCTCTTTGTTTGAGGGCCTTCCTCTTGCACTTGGTTTCTTACCGGCTTTGCCATCGTCGCTGCCATCCGATTCATCTTCTGTGTCGTCATCGGCATGCCGCTTCCGCTTCTTCTTGCCGCCGCCGCCTTCTTCTTGGTTCAGCTGTTGTAGGGTCTTTCTCCTCGGTGGTAGATACAGATCGTTCAACTCCTTGTTCCGTTCCTCCGCTTCAACCCGTTCTCGGTAGTTTTGAGGAATAATCTCGTCCCAGTCTTTGGTGTCTCCATCCTGATCAGCTTCCGTTGGTTGTTTCACGGTATTCCGTATCGCAGATGTTTCCTTCTCCTCATCGAAATCGAACGTCTTCACATTGAACGCCGAAAGCAGTTCATCTCCCGGCATCTCCGGATTCTCATCTCTGGTTTCCGCCCGTTTTAGAATCTCATCAATATCACATACCAGTTCATCGTCGCCTTCCTCGTCTTCTTTGAACAATTCCTCGGCTCCAAACTTCAGAATCGCCGACAGTTCGTCCTTGTTGAACGGATTCGTCGAATTGCTGCCTCCGTTCTTGTCCAAAACCGTTCGACCCGTTGTGTCCATCCGCTGAATGACCAAATGGTCCAGGACCATCTTCTTCTTCGCCCGCTCGACAATATCTTCCTCGACGGAACGCGCTGTCACCAGCCGGTAGATGTTGACCTGATTTTTCTGTCCGATTCGATGGGCTCGGGCTTGCGCTTGCAGGTCGTTCTGCGGATTCCAGTCCGAGTCAAAAATGATGACCGTATCGGCAGTGGCCAAATTGATTCCCAGCCCACCGGCACGAGTCGACAGCAGAAAACAGAAATCCGTCGATCCATCCGCATTGAAGTGATCCAACGCTTGCTTTCGGAGTTCGCCCTTAATACTGCCATCCAACCGTTGAAATGAGAAGTGCCTTTTTTGCAGGTACTCCGCCAAAATGTCCAACATCCTGACCATCTGGGAGAATATAAGCACTCGGTGGCCTGTTTCCTTCAATCGACAGAGCAACTTGTCCAAGAGGACCAGTTTGCCAGATCCCTTCAGCAGCTGAACTACCACCTCGTCCTGATTGGTTTGGGTTTCGAATTCCTCCGGTTTGGTCAACAGAGCATGGTTGCAGCACTTCTTCAGCTCGATCATAATGTTTAGGAATGTATTGATCGAACCTTTGGTGCCTTTCCGCAGGGCGTCGAAGTTTTTCGTCAAGATCCACCGGTAATACTGCCGCTGAATGGAAGTCATTTCCACCCGGAGGATTTGCTCCACCTTTGCCGGAAGACTTTTTTCGACGTCTTTCTTCACTCGCCGGAGAATGTACGGCTCGAGTTCTTTGTGCAATTTGGTGTACGATTTATCACTACTGGTGTTCCCGTAGAGCCTTTCGAACGATTCCCAGGCATCGAACCTGTTTGGCATGATGAAGTGTAGTAAGGCCCAGAGTTCTTTGAGGGAGTTCTGGAGCGGTGTTCCGGTGATGAGTAACCGATAGTTGGTGTCGAATTCTTCCAGAGCTTTGTACAATAGAGAATCGTCGTTTTTCAGTCGATGGGCCTCATCGACCAAGAGCACAGCCCAGCTGACGCTTCCCAGGAAGGTTTTGTCTTTCAGAAGAATTTCGTACGTGGTCAGAATGGCATTAAATTTCAGCTTCTGATTAGGGAAGCACCATTCATATTGACGGATAATTTCACGAGAGGCCACGTCGCCCAAGTACGTAACGACGTTCAGCTCTGGGGCCCAAATGGTGAACTCTCGTTGCCACGCCGTCATCGTACTCAACGGAACTACACACAGGAATGGACCATACAGTTGTTGCGCTTTGAACAGATAATACAGGAAGCAGATAGTTTGGATTGTTTTACCCAAACCCATTTCGTCGGCCAGAATGACAGAGTTTTCCTTGCACCAAGTCAGGACCAACCAGTTCAGGCCGTCCATCTGATAGTCTCGGAGCTTCAAACCTCGATCCTCGCCCAGGTAATCCGGCTGGGACTTCAAGTGGTGGAACTTCGGTCGACTCTTTATCACTTTGCAATGCTTTGAAGGAGTTCTCTTGCTGTTATCTCTTTCTTGGAATTCTTCAATCTTCGTTTCCCACTTCTTGGCTATCAAACTTGCATCTTCCCACGTAGAATCCGCGTATGGAAGCGATTCCCATTTACACAGATAATCAATTCCACCTTCCGGCTTCTCCACTTGCGCTATCACTCGTTCGACGTTGTAGTAGCTCTTTAGGAGGTCTTGCTGGAGTTCTTGTTGGCATTCGAAGTAGTCGATGTCCTCGGGTCCCGCTTGATACTTTCGCCAGTACTCGATGTCCTTCTCCCTCTTGATGTAGTTTTCCAGCTTCTTCATACCCTTCACCTTCTGTTCCTTGAGCGTTTCGTCAGATTCCCACGTGCAGTGAAGATACGACCATCCAGACCATTTGATCAAATACTGTTGTTCTGTGTTTTCCACATCTTTCTCATCGACACCCTCGTTGGGATCGCCACCCTCGTCCACGGCATAAGTTGTAGTGGCCGCTCCGGTGGCACCCTTCTTGCCCATCCGTTGCCCTATTATCCTTTCGATGGTTTCAGTCTTCTCCTCTTCGGCAGCAGCCGCGGCAGCTGCTTCTTCCGCTTCCTGATCAACCTCAAGCAAATCCTCGCTATCAGTCACCTCATCGCCACTCGCTTCCTTATAGCTAACAGCTGTTTTCCTCCGGCTGCGACCCTGCCGTGACGTTTCCCCTCCACTATCGCTAGCCTCATCCGACGAGTAAGCCGCAGCGCGTTTCTTTTTCTTGGCTGCCGCAGGTTTCGGCTTCGCAGCTGGACGCTTTTTCGCGGCTGCCCTGCGGGCCCCGTAACTCCGACTGTCGTCCTCATCGTCGGAACTGGCCGGTTCACTGGCATCGCTGTCCTCCGATGTTTCCGATTTCCACCGGTTACTGCTGCAAATAATCAACGAAACAACAAAAGCGAATTAGATTTCGACGCAAATTTTTTCACCTCCCGGAAGAGTGTGTGCTGATAATTATAGCTCGTCGTGTGTCGTCATCGAGTGAAAAATTTTCGATCCTGCGCAATACCATTCACAGTGGAATGTTCTCGAATTGTGTCAAGGAAAGATGTAAAACTGATTTTTGTGAAACTTTGTTAGAAAAACTAGCTCGAAAACTGTTTCTTACCTCATACCTTGTTGCAAAGTTCGAGATAGTCACTAACGAACAGATCCCAAACAAAACTGTGTGTTTGTCAATGAAACAGTACAATAAATATCGATTTTCAACTATTTTTATAAAATTTCAATGTTTTAAAAAGTTTCCACACTTCAAACACAAAATACTTCACTTATATCAGTTGTACAAGTTCAAATCAGGCCTCAGACAATGGCTGTAAAATTTCTTCGAAAAATATCGAAATTCCCGGGAGCACCTCCTACGAACGTGTGTTTCGATTCGAGGTAGAAATGACTCTGCCCCTTGGATTGCCAGTTACATGAGATACCGCCGGCTTCCCCTTGGAAAACTTTGGGACAGCACGATATATAGAACATAAACTTGAGAAATTTGAAGGAAAACTGTGGATGAAACATTGTGTTGAGATTTTGGTTTAGACTTCAGAATCAGATTACTGGATTAACATTCATCAACGTACAGTACCGACGTCTGCCTCGGTAGGTATTTGAAAACCTACGCAACTGTACGTGACGATAGCACAAGTCGATTGTCGGATATGCAAAAGATGAAAATAACTTTCTTGAGGACTATAGGAGAACCTTAAAAGTGATCATCAACGAACACAATTGAGAAACTCATCAGACTAATTATGAGAAAACAATCTACGTAGAAGAAGTGAGAGTCCAGCAGATGAAACAACTGTCCTGCATAGGCTTCATCTCACGAATCAGCCGTTTTAATGGTAAGCAAGCATCTCATTGAACAGACACAAAGTTATTGAAAGGTGAAAGCAGCTGTAACGGAAAAAATGTTGCGGAACCCTACAAATGCATCGTGTCCTACGTTGGACTGACAACTATTAACAGAAGCCTACAAATGCTCATTTTAGTTCCCGTGTTGGGGTAGAGTGGGTCATCGTTTATATGGAAGAATGAAAAATTTAATGGTATCCCTTCAGATCAAAGCTTTTTTGATCCCATTTTAGGACCCAAATAAGTGTGCAAAATTTTGGCACGATCGGTTATATCTACGTTTTGCGCATCGCGTTTGAAGTTTGTATGGGGTTTTACATGGGAAAACACACTTTTTTGAATTTCTCTCATAACAAGCTCGAATTTTTCTAAAACCGTGTAACCGATAAAGTGAGAACATAGCCTAGGATGTCCTGAAAAACTTTGTCGAAGACCACTAAGTGATCTGATGCTTATGAAAAAAGTTATAGCGTTGGCATTGCTTGGCGAAACAGCATGATTTTGTTGCTATTGTTATTCATTACATGTTAAAGCATAAACACATGCATGCGATTCGTTGGTTATAACTATTTTTACAAGCATCGGATCGCTTTGCGGACTTCAACAAAGTTTTTCAGAACATCCTAGGCTATCATTTTACAGTATCGGTTAAAAAGTTTCAGACAAACTTTTTCAACTTATGGCTAAAATGCAAAAAAGTATGTTTTCCCATACAAATTTCAATTGCAATGCGCAAAATGTAGACGCAACCGATCGTGCTCAAATTTTGCACAGATACTCAGGACCCGAAACGGAACCAAAAAAGCTTTGATCTGAGAAAACGGTTCCGATGACCCACACTTGTTGGGGCCGTTTGTGTGCTGATACAAAAACGAAATGGAACATTACAAATGCATAAAAGACAACATGCAACACATAACATAAATTATGCGCAGTCATCCATATGAATAACGAAGTCCGAACCCAGGATGACAAGGTTTTATAATTGTTCTTGGTTCATCAGTAATCATAGAATTGTATTTTGTTTAGCAGTTCGCCTTTTAGTTCACAGCATCTACATTCATAGCTTGTTTTGGTCTAGGCTTGTTTTGGTCTAGGAATTACTAATCCTAAGGGGCTCCCTGATTCAGGCTACGGTCGCAGAAGAATTCTTCGTGCTTCACTATCTGCTTTGAGTTGACCAGAGATACGTAACTGACATCTAAATTCCTTGTAGAACATCGAAAATCTTAACCTAAAATGCTCAACACGATCTTCACTCCTCCTCTCTCCTCTTCTTGGCGTAACATCCTCACTGGGACAAAACCTGCTTCTCAGCTTAGTGTTCTATGAGCACTTCCACAGTTTTTAACTGAGAGCTTCCTCTGCCAATGACCATTTTGCATGCGTATATCGTGTGGCAGGCACGATGATACTCTATGCCCAAGGAAGTCAAGGAAATTTCCTTTACGAAAAGATCCTGGACCGACCGGGAATCGAACCCGTCACCCTCAGCATGGTCATGCTGAATACCCGTGCGTTTACCGCCTCGGCTATATGGGCCCTAATATGGGTCTTCACTAAAAACCACAAATCTCACAAATCTAAAATAATCCTCACATCGAGTCCAGCGAAATTTGTCAGACGCCAATTCACTCTGGTCAAATCACTTTCTTCAAAATTCTCTACAATTAAGCGGAGTCTACAAACAATGAATTTACAATTTCTACATGGGTATGCACTAACTGTTGAATTGAACACAGAACAAAAATGGGTTTTAGTTGGGCGCCAATGTAACGGAAAAAAATTTGGCGGAATACTACAAATGAATCGTGCCCAACGTTGGACGATACATTACTGGTAACTATTAACAGAAGCATACAAATGCTCATTTTACAGGGTGGCCAGTGAATTTCAGATTTTGATTTCCCGGTTTTCTCCCGGTTTTTTCCCGAAATTTTCAATTTTTCCCCGGTTTTACTTGTTTGTTTACTTGTGTTGAATAAAATAATCCCTATCGGTTCAGGAGCTGTTCCTGGATAAATTTCAGAACTAACATATGTTTGAATTTTCAATTAAACTCCTGGGTGAACTTCAAGAGATTCTTTTAGATAAAATTCAGAAATAATCTCTTAAGAATTTTAATTCCTGATGACATTTTTTTGCAACGCCAATGAAACATAGGTTTCTGTAAAAACTGTACATGTACATTTTTGCAACTGTAAAGTACTTTCACATTTCTTCTCATTTTTAGTTTGAACGTCAAAACATCATTTCCACTAGAATTGATACAGTATGCCTGATACTTGTGTTAAAATTTTGAGGATGTTTCATATCAACTTAATATAAACAACATGTTCAGATTCAGCCATTTTTGGCACACAGGCTTCTTTGAAAAATATTCAAACTTTTGATGGAAAGCAATTATATTACAGAAATTCTTGCATGAATCGCCCAAGAAACCGTTTTTCTTCGCAGTACGCAGTTGCGAAGGAATGACAATTCAAATGGCTGTCACTGTGGAATTTTTATTCCAGGAATTGGTCTAAAATTTCTTGAGCGATTCCTTTTGAACACGAAACTGGCCTTATTGCTGAATTCCTTTGAGCAATCGTTAATTCCTTTCAACAATTTTTCATTTTTTTTTCAGAAGCCTATAGGTTTTATTATTTTGTGTTCGTCTCTCATGTTCCATATAATAACATTATTTGTTTTAGTAACACTTGCCAAAAAAAACTGCTTAGAATTACGTTTGGCCAAGTAAAAATACTGATTCTAGGCTTCAGTTTAGTTGTACATAACTGTTGTTAAAATTTAGCCAATGACAACGTCCTATTTACTCCATTTAGTCTGTCTTTCATCAATTCCTTGTTGCTGTTGTTAAAATACATTTCCCACAATTTCAATTTGATGTAGACAAGTGAAAAGAAACATGTGAGTGCCCTTGTTAGTTTTTGTAGCATTATTGTATTTTGGTGACATCGATACAAGACTAATTCAGAGGAAGATTGCCCTTTACTTAAGTTTACTGAAACTCTTTACATTATTACGCAGGAATTATAAATTATTGTTTCTTCTTGATTTGCTGAAAACTAAGAATAAAAACAGTTATAACTTTTAAAATGACTTCAGCAACCGATATTATGATTTTAAAATTCTCAACATCTAAATATAACGCAAGTCGTATTTTCAATAAAATATATCGAAATATTGCAACTTTTGTTAAACCAGCAACAAGCTTGGCATTACAGATTATTTTCATGGATGATAAAAAAGTGATTAAAAATTAGAAATAATAGAGCAGTATGGAAATGCAAAATTTTCCCGGTGGCAATCTGAATTCCCGAATATTTCCCGGTTTTTTCCCGGTGATTCCGAATTCCCGGCTTTTTCCCGGTTCTCCCGGTTTTCCCGGTTCGCTGGCCACCCTGATTTTAGTTCCCGTGTCGGGATCGTTTGTGTGCTGATACAAAAACAACATGGAACATTACAA
This sequence comes from Aedes albopictus, assembly GCF_035046485.1. Classification (NCBI taxonomy): domain Eukaryota; kingdom Metazoa; phylum Arthropoda; class Insecta; order Diptera; family Culicidae; genus Aedes; species Aedes albopictus. Next base: position 100,787,157 of record NC_085137.1, on the reverse strand, counting down.
ATGCACAAAACACAACATGCAACACATAACATAAATTATGCCCAGTCAACCATATGGATAACGAGGTCCGAACCCAGGATGATGAGGTTTCATAATTGTTCTTGGTCCATCAGTCATCCTAGAATTGTATTTTGTTTGGCAGTTCGCCTTTTAGTTCGCAGCATCTGTCGCTGCATTCATAGCTTGTTTTAGTCTACACTGAGAAAACTGATCTTAAGAAGGGCATAAATTTGTCTTATGAAATTTCGACATAAGAAAAACTTTTGATATCCATAAGAAATTCTTATAATATCATTTCATAAGACATCTTATGAAATATTTTTGCGCAATATAAAACAAAATCGCAACCTGGAATCGAACCAGGAACGTCGAGATCGGAGAACGCGTGCTTTACTCACGCGCCCATCGACGCTTCGAAAGTTGGAACGATTGGAGTGCACTAAAAAGTTTGGCTTTTCGGGATCAACGTTTCATAAGATATCTTATGATTTTCATAAGAGCCTTCTTATGAGATTTTTCATAAGACCGCTGTAATGAATTTCTTAAGAAATTTTTGCCTCAGTGTAGGAATTACTAATCCTCAGGGGCTCCCTGATTCAGGCCACAATACAAGGCTGTCCAAATTTTGATGTCCGTGCTAGGGTACGATTTGCGCATCTTGTACTTGATCGATGCCCGAAACAGCCTGAGCACTACAAATGCTAATTAAATACTAAGGGGCTGTCCATAAACCACGTGGTCATTTTTTTGGACTTCTCAACCCCCCCCCCCCCCCCCCCGCGTGGTCATTAGTCCATACATTTTTTTTTACCTCCATACAAAATGGGCATTGGCCAAACCCCCCCCCCCTCTTTCATGACCACGTGGTTTATGGACAGCCCCTAATAACAGATTCACAAACCAGAGTATAACTAGCTGTGACTAGATGAATATCAGAAGAATAGAAACAGAAGCTTCCTTGGTTCAACATAAATGTGTTCATGTTATGTTATGTCATGCATGAGGCTGTTGTCATGCGTGTTTTAAATTATAGTGGCTGTAGCCATGGCTTAGTAGTTTCGAAGTTGTTCTAACGAGAGAAGAAGTATTGTCATCCAGTATACCGCATTTAGTTCACCACAGGACTGCGCACTGAGTCTACATAAGTGCCAAAATGCAAATAAAACTACGCGATTGCATCAAATCAAATTGATGTCTTCGGCGCACTAATTCTTCGATGTATGCAGAATAAGTGCTCTTAATACACCGAGTCGATTGGATGCAATCTCTCACTTTTATTTGCGTTTTCGCACTCTTGAAAACTAGTGCGATAGTCCAGTGGCGAACTAAATGCGCTACCTATATATTCTTAGTATTTACATTCGATATAACCTGCTTTCAAATATAGGAAAACCCGAAAAAAAAAATCCGAATTGGCAACAATTGAGCGAGAACATTGCGCGCCGAGAACGAATGCGACCAGACACGACTCACGCATGGTGACATCGGAATTGATAGGAGAGCAGAGAAGCAAAGATAGCGAACAAAAAAAACTTATTTTGGTTATTAATCAGAAATCGTTCACTGATTCAGTTTACAATGAAGTGTTGAATCGTCTATTATGAACGCTCGACGCGACGGTTGGCGGCGAAAAAACAAAAGCACACGATGAAATTGGAAACGGAATTTGTTAGGTTCTGGGTTGAAAAGTATCAAAAAATGACCACGTGGTTTATGGACAGCCCCTAAGGTATATCTGCCCCCACTCGCATAACAGTCCCATCGTTGCTGGATTTCCTATTCCCCTCCCCCCCGCCCGGTGGTCATTAGTCCATACATTTTTTTTTATTTGTCCATACAAAATGGTCATTGGCCGGCCCCCCCCCCACCCCCTAATGACCACGTGGTTTATGGACAGCCCCTTGTAGATTCTTTGTAGGATTATAAATGCTGGCCATATCCATGACGAATTATTGAGAATAGTGTTGAGATATTTGCATCGAAAAAATTAGGTAAGGTATATTTTCATTTACAGATATTGTTTAAATAATACGGCAACCTGCCAGCAAATCCATTAATCAGGTCAAGGACTACATTGGGGCAAGTTGAAACGGGTGGGACAAGATGAAACGCGAAGTTTTGAAAAAGATTTCAATTCGATTTGGAAAATGTTAATTTTCTAAAAGTTTGTTTGATTCAAACACTATATGCTATGACATTAGTACGTATTGCATATGAAACGTACATATATTGACACGCATTACTCTTGAGCATGAGCATGAGCATGAGCATGATTGACCGCCCGCGGTTGCTCCTCTGTTATTGCAAGGACAGCTGCATTTACACAAAGAACCAACAGATAATGCTTGGGACTAGCCTTCTCCTCATTGTGTAAATGCTGAAATCCCAATACTTTTTTAAAAAGCAATACCAGCGCCGGCCGCGTCCGAATGCGGGTCAATTGAGGATAGGGAAGGAAGTGATGACGTGATTCTCGCTTAGGCCAATAACCGAGGAATTCTCTGCGTTACTACGAGTAATCACTAGGAGTTTGGATACGGGAAGGGATGATTTGTTTGTTTTGGTAAACAAATTGCTACAATCACCAGACCGATTCTTGTTTTGCTATGAACGATGCACTCGCGAAAAATTGAATACGTCCTCACATACACGACATGTCAGGGAATAATGTCCACCGCACAATCAATTCGAGAAAACAAAACCGCATCTACTGCTAACTGGCGTTGTACGACTGATCCCGGATACCACACTCACGCCCCGATCACTATATTTTAACTACCAGATGGCTTCCAGCCATTTCATTTTTTATATCAAAAATAGTTCGCGTAAAACGAGATTCGCGAAAATAAGAAACGGAAGAAACACACATCAACACCCGTGAAATTACGAAATTACGAAACAGAACACGCGAAATTACGAAACTCGGCTCGAAGAAATCGACGCGGACACCGTGGTCTACCTGCCACGGAATTGTACGGTAATCTTAATCTTTCTACAAAGGAGATGCTTTGCCGTTTTGATCGCTGCTTGTAAATCTGAAATAGAAAATAGTATTAAATGGTGATACGTTCACAACAGTTATATTTTTTGTAAATTGTTATTTACACATGGGACAAATTTACCTGCATCCCTCTGAAACAAACGGTACATTAGCAGTGAAAAACAAATTACAAAAGTAGAATAAAAAACAATTAAACAAAAAAAACAGTAAAAAAAGTAAACCAAATTTTGATCCTGCATTTAAATTAACCAGACAGGAAAATAGCAAGATTAAAATTTGGTATGGTATGGTAGATCTTACGCCGTAACGCACCATTCCAAGGTGATCTACCCACGTTACGGGTTAATATATTGACACGCATTACTCTTCTACATAAACTCCCTTGTTCTCATTTACCCGTTTGTTTTTCCATCGAACATGTAATGAATTCAAGTGTAGAGAAAATATTTAAAGTGCCGCGGTGCAAATATCAATACTTCGCGGTGCAGCAAGTGCATCGCGATGCACTATCTGAGAATCCCTGTATATGAAGCAGGCATTATAAAACCACCCATGCCTTACACAAGTAACCTCAAACTACTGATACAGGGTGATCTCGAATTTTTATCGATGAAATGAATGGCTTCATTATAAAATTTGCGCCAAGTTAATAAAAATAAGTTTGAACTAATTTGAAGAATTATTCAAGTTTTTACATTAGCTGCAAATCAACAAACATATGGACTTACTTTTCGAAAAACTACAAGAAGGCGAATCAAACAAAAAAATACGTCATGTATGAATGCTTGCGATGGTTAACAGTAAATAAACATCGTCAATGAAGATAGAGGAATGTGTTTTGAGAAATATTATGCGTCGTACCAGAATATCTGGGTTTTCATGAAAAAAAGTGAACAATTACCTACTCGATATTCTGTGAAAAATGTATTGCGTAATTAATTGATAGTTTCTAAACAGTTTTTGTTTGTCTATTACTGAGACGACAGGAAGGATAAACCATTTTCAAACGACACTTACCTCTTCTTTTTCTTCTTGGGTGGCGCCGTTGAAGCCGCCTTGCGCTTTGCTTGCGCCGCGGCAGCCTTCTTGCGTGCATTGTTCCGACGACGGTTGGCGGCGTAGTCCTCATCCTACGCGCGAAAAAAAGACAAAGAACCAAGTGAAGAGAGAGTAACAATTTAATACAACCAATGATCCGTAAGGAAGGTAAATATTACATCGTAACTACTTTTTGACGAATGTTCCTCCTCTTCCTCCTCCTGCTCTTCCTCTTCGTCCGAGTTGTGACTTCCGGAACCGTCGTCATCATCATCCTCCTGGGTCTGGCTGGCGTTGCTCGGTTTGCCACTGTCGTCCGAATCCGAACCGTTGTGGGCCTCGCTCTGGTTGTCCTCTTCCTCGCCACTTTCCTCCTCCGATCCGGACCCTTCCGAGTGGCCACTGCTTTGAGACTTGCTGTTGTTCGTCTCACCGCTATTGTTTATCTGCTCTGTTCCGGCAGCGCCACTACTATTCACTTCTTCCCCTTCTTCGTCTTCTTCCTCCTCTTCCTCATCCTCGTCACCAGACTTGTTACTGGCGTTCCGATGGTTGTTCGCACTGGAGTTGTTGTCGTCCTCCTCCTCCTCGTCACCGGAAGCAGCGGTTCCGTTTTGTTCCGGCTTCGAACCATCCTGCGCATTATCGTTGTCGTTTTGCGCCGAGGTGTTCACACTACTGCTATTGTCCCGCTCGTTGTGCTGCTGCTGGTGGTCCTCGTTATCACTGGACCCGGAACTGGACGATCCGGATCCGCTCTCGCTCTCCGAATCCGACGAACCGGACTCGCTCTTGCTATCACTGCTGGACTCATTTTCCGAGTCGCTTTTGTCCTCTTTTGACTGTTTGGGAAAGAGAGAGATAGCGAAAAGGAGGGTTTATTGTAATAAATTTGAAGATTTGCTGGTTGGCATGTGTTTGTTACGTTTCGTTGAGAAAACTTAAAATAAACTGAACTACTACTGATCTACTTAAGTGTTTCGTAAATTCTAGAGGACGTTCCGTTTCCCACAAAGAACTCGCGCGAGATTTACACAAGGAACTCCTAGAGATTTTTTAGATGCAAACACCTCGAAAATTTCCAGAATGATAAATACCCAGAAGGATTGATGGAAAGATACCTTTGAACTTCTGGAGATTTCCCAGCAGGAACGCTTGGAGGAAACCCTATGAAAAATCATGAAGAAATTTTAAACACTATTTAGAAGGGAATCCAGCAGAAACTTTCGGAGGAATCCGAGAACGAAGCAATAGATGAGTTCCAGAAGAAACTCCTGCAGGAATGCTAGAAGGAAATTCTACAGAAATTCCAGAAGGAACTCCTGGAGGAATTCAAGAAGAAATCCCTGGACAAATCTCACAAGGGTTACATCAGAAGGAACTTTCTGAGATAACTCCTACAATCCCACAAAAAAAATTGAGTGGAGTTTGAAAAACCATCTGTGGGAATTCTAGAAGGATCTCCTGGAAAAATCTTGGAAGGAAAATTCCCTAAAAAAACTTCAGTAAGATTCACACAAAATTTTTAATGAGCAACTCTTGGAAGATTCCCAGAATGAACTTCTGGAAAAGTTCCTGAATGATCTCTAGGGAGGAAATCCTGTAAGAAATACCAAACGCGATTTAAGGTGAAGAGAATTTTCAAGAGCATAAATCTGAAGAACCGAATGTCGGTTTGCGCTGAAAATTTGATCCTGCCGACAACGAATCGAATCGAACGAATCGAATCGAATCGATTAACTTTTCAGCGCAAACCGACAATCGGTTCTTCAGATTTGTGCTCTTGAAAATTTCGAGTGTGGCTTCGGCACATCTTCACCTTTAAAAGTTAATCGAACAGAAGTTCTTTGAGGAACCCAAGAACAAAGTCATGGACGAATTCCAGAAGGAACTCTAGCAGGAATCCCAAAAAGAACTTTTGCTGAAATGTCGAGAAAAAAAATCACATAAATGCCAAAAGAAAATCTTGGAGGAGTCCTATAAGGAATTTTTGGGGAAATTCATGGACAAATTCCACAAGGATTACATGAAAAAAAAACCAGAAATAACTCTTCGAGGTAGATCCTCAACAGATAGCCTAATGGAATCCCACAAAAAAAGAGTCGACTTCTATCTGTGGGAAACCTAGAAGGATCTCCGGCAGAAATCTCAAGAGGATTTTCTGAAAGAAAGTTGTTGTAACTCCTAATGGAATACCACACAAAAATTGAAGGAATTCCAGAAAAAAATAACCGAGGAAATCCTAGAAGGATCTTCTGGTGAAATTTCAGAAGAGATTTTGGGAATATTCTCGAAAGAATAGTAGGAACTCCTGAAGAAAACCCAGGAGGAACTTCTCTCTCCAGGCATTTCTGTAGAACCATCTGAATGAATCTCTGAAGCAACTTCTACAGGTATTTCAAGAGGATATCTTGATACCCAGCCTGTATTAATTAAAGAATGCAAATCCTTGTGAAGCTACAGAATAAATCCCTGTAGGAATTCAAGAAGAAAAATAAGTAAGGAATCTAGTTAAGTTCTGGTTGGCGAGGAGCTCCTGAAAAAAATCCAGGGGTCAGGAACTGTTATGTATATCCGAAAAAAAACATATTCTTGAAGGAATCCCAGAAGGAAATTCTTGCGGAAACCTAAAGAGAGTTCAGGAGTTAACATTGAATAAAATCCATGAGTTTTGCATGTCTCGGAAGTAACTATTAAGGAAATCCGTTAAAGCATCTCTGGAAATATCTCAGAAGAAACTCCCCAAAGATTTCCTGATGAAACTTCTGATGGAAATATTAAAATAACTCATGGAAAATCACCGGAAGAACTTCTTGTGGAATTTCCAGAGGAACCATCTCAAGGAATTACAAAATATTATCTTAAGAAAACCGGGACAACTACTTATAGGAATTTCAGAAGAAACTCTTACAGAAATCATAAGTGGAATTTCTGGGCGGTCTTAAAAAAAATCCTGGAGGAATGCAGGAATAAATTTGTAGAAGAGTTCCAGAAGGAAACTTTGTGGGAATCTCAGAAGAAACTCCTTGAGGAAACTCAAATAAAAGCTTTCAACGTATTGTAAGAAATCATCAAGCATAATCATACAAGGCTACCTAGAGGAATCCCAGAAACATTCTTGGAGGAATCACATGTTGCCTGATTTGAAATCCTAAACATTCTTCAGTAGAAATTCAAAGAAATACTTTGAGATTACGTAAACCAAAAGGCACTCCTTAGGGAGTAATGCCAATAGAACTTCAAAAGGAATCTCTACAGATTACCTAGAAGAATACCATGATATTTCCTAAAGGCATCTCTGGAGGAACTCTAATAAAAATCCCAGTAGGAATCGCCGATGAATCTTCTAGAAGAGTTTCCAGGGAAATCCAAAAAAGTATCTCTGGGTGAAATTGCTGTAGAATTTATGAGATGAAGGAATTTCCAGAGAATTCCGGACAACGGATTCCAAACCCAGGGTTGTTACGAGAAGCGTGGAAAAAAATCCGCGCCAAATCCGCGCGAGCAAAATTTGAATCCGCGCCAAATCCGCGCGATTGTGAAATCAAATCCGCGCCAAATCCGCGACAGTGTGGAAGTAAAGTTTTATTTTTCTTCATTACGTATATATTGAACATACAATCTGAACAATCTACTGGGAGCTGAACTGTTGATTCGTAAATTAACGCAGTTCATCTTAAATGTTCTAAGCTTTCTGCAATTTAGAGACGTTTTATCACAACTCTATCTCATGTTTTTTTCAACAATATTTCTTCAAGACTTTTTAGCGTTCTTGTAGATATCTGCCAGAGCCCGTCATTCAAGAGAATATACCAAAAGATTTATGAAGTAATTTGTAGCAAAGAAAATATTGGAAAAAAAATAATCTTGGAGCTATCTATTAAAAAAAACCTTGAAAAACCTGAATGAAAAGGAAATAATTTCTGAAGTTTTTATATGCAGTACCTCATACAAACTTTTTCGAGGAATTCTTAAAATAATGTGCATGAATAGGACATTGTAAGGGTAATTCTTATAAATTAAAAAAAAGATTAGTAATGTCTGGAGAATCCCAGTGAGACATTATAGAAAGAAACTTAAACTTTAGATAAGTATTACCCAGGGAGAATACATTAGGGCTCGTCTACGAATTATGTAGACTGTTGGCCTGGTCAAAGTCTAAGCTTCATACTAATTTCGAAAATTTTATATGGACAAAGTCTATGAGGGTGATTCTGAAATGGTCAAAAATGAGTCTACGTAGTTTAGAGGAGTCTACGTAGTTTAGAGTCTACGTCTTGAGGAAATACTGAAGAAATTCTAAGAGAAACCCATGGGGAGATGCCTGTATAAACAGAAAATACCTTCCTCCGCAGTGAAAATACTAAAAAAATCCCTACAGCAATCATTGGACGAAATTTCTGGGAAAATTCCTGAAAGACAATGTTACATTGTTTAAAGACTTTCTTGCTGGTTTAAAATTTCTTCAGGATTTTTTCTAGAATTTCTCTAGGTACTTGTTCAGTTACTTATCCATGAATTTCTTCAAAGATTCCTCAGGGGTTTTCTTCAAAGTTTTCACCATTAAGGCCGCACGGGACGACGTGTAATTTTTCCTATCTTCCCTCTCTTTCTAACAATTTGCCTCGCGATTTTGAAGAAGCAAATATCAATTTCCACTGCACTGACGTAGCTGAAACTTTAGTCGATTGTGCACCACAAGTGAGCAAATGAACGATCAAATTTCTAGTTAATAATATGAAGTAGAAGTTGAGATTTGCATCTTACTAGCAACAGAGCAATGGCGGACGATTCAGCCACCGTCCCGTCCGGCCTTAATTCTCATAGGGATTTATATGCTTTTTTTTATAAATTTCCATTTTTGAAAAACTTGTACAGTAGACGTTCGATAAGTGCAACATGTTTACGTTTCAGTTACCGAATGAAATTCGCTAACTGCAACGACTGACAGCCGTCAAACAGTTGTCAATTGCTGTTGGACGCAGCCAGAATGCACTCAAAAACATCGCAATGCAGCTGTAGTGCATTCGAAAAACATCGCATCTCTGTTGACGTTTTGTTTTTGACAGATAGCGGTGCGATAACTGCAAAATTGTTGCACTTAGCGGACTTGCAGTTAAAAAGCATTGCAGTTAAACCGTTTGCACCGAGCGAACGTCTACTGTATTCAAAAGATCAATCGTACTATATCCATGCGCGTAGCGAATTTCTCCCCTCAGTTCGAATGCCGTGCGCGCTTGTTATACACTACAGCCAGCGTGCACGACTTTGGAACTAAAATTTATAATAGTTATGTCAGAAACTCTTTCGAGAATTTTCTTTTTCTTTCGATATTTTTACAGGTTTTTTTTACAGAAAAAATCAATTAGGGTATTGGTTCCCTTATTAAGCATGTGGTTCCCATTTTCATCCCACGAAAAACAAAGGATTGAAGCGCTGTTTGTTTTGTTTCTTATTTTTGTATTTTTTGTTAGAAGTGAGCATGCATACAAACCAAAAGAACGAAGTCAATCGGTGCCGTAATCGCTTGTTTTCGAATAGGATGAAAATGGGAGCATGAGATTACTGATGGCACACATACCCTATTACGAAAAAAATCACTTGAGAATTTTATAGATGAAAGCATTAACCCAAAAAAAGAAAAAAGTTCATTCAAAAAGATATTAAGAACAATATCAGGAAAGATCCTTAGTGGAATTCCGGGGATACACCCTGAAGAAGACCCTTGATGATTAATTATATTTTGATTTAGAATTTCTAGATAATATGTTATGTCGGATGATCATTTATAGAGGTGAGAGAGTGCTAGCATGTTTTACTTAAGGTTGAAGAATTGATATTGTCATTGATATCATCGTCATCATTGAAATTTCGAAAGCAGTTTTCTCTTTTGAAACATAAATCTTTATCCTGAAAATGTATTCACTGTATTCCATTCTCAATCTAGAATACTGTGAATACATTTTTTAAACGAACATTTCCCGGGTAGAGCGAAATGGCAAATGAAGGGCAAATTTTAACATTAAAATAGAATGTTTGAATGACAGAATTTGCTATCAGTTTGATTGAAATAAGAATAAAAATAACAAAAATAATAACTGAATTTCTATGGCATAACAACTAAAGAATAACTTATTTTGCCATTGTAATAACACAATAATAGCAAAAAGAATGTCAAAATAATAACATAATTAAATATGATGGTAAATTATGTTATTGTTTTTTTATATTAAGGCTGTGTAGTATGATAGTCATATTTGTTATTATTATGTTATTAAGCAATTCAATAATATCTCGCTAATTATAAGCTTGAATTATTACTAAAACATATTGCCCAAGATTAACTGTCAGTATTTTCATATACAAGATTTACAGAACAAAGTTGGTCGAAGGGATTCGTCAAGTGCTGATTGATAGATGGTAGATCAAAAGAAGACAGTCTCACACAAAAAAAAACTATGATGCAAATCACAGTAAAATCATGTACAAAATTTGCATGACGGAACAGCAAAACCAATTCCGCGCCAAATCCGCGCGAGGGCCGAATTCCAGGGGCAAATCCGCGCCAAATTCGCGAAAATCGCGAAATCCGCGAAATTCGCGAAATCCGCGCTGTTGTAACAACCCTGCAAACCTAAAACGCTATCTGGCAAAAAAAAATATGGCAGTGCCTCTACTTTCAAACGACTTAAATGGAATGAATATGTCATTGTTTATTGTTGTTTTTGAAATGTGTCAAATAAAAAAAAAGTGTTATTGATTGTCGAAAGCCACTCCCAGAGTGAATTTCTGGCTACGCCACTACCCATCGGTAACGCCTATGAGAAGAATTCATCAACGTGGATCTCTCTAGAACAGTTAGATGGAATAGAATCTATCGAAAACATACTGGAAAAGAAATTCATGATAAATCTGAAAAAAACACAGGAATATACTCATGATATCCCCAAAACTTTCCGATTATTCTCTGTTAAGAAAATCGTTCCGACCTGTTCCGACGATTGTGTGATTCACTCAGAAACTAAAAAAAATCCGATGAAATTTTTTAACAGAGACCTGAGAAATGATATTGGAATTGTGACCGCTGCACTGATCTTCAGAGTCATCAATAGACCAAAGCCTTTCGAGGAATTGATTCACTTTGAAGAACACTTTCCATTTGATTAGGTACTTGAGCGTGGTTTCCAAAGTTATGTTGCAATATCCTGAACTCCGCTGGACTCAGGGCTGGACTGGTAACGAACAGTTGTCCACGCCATCTACTTAAATATGACTTATCGAGGTTAAACATGTTTCTGGTGTCAATTCAATATGAAAAATTCCACAAGGATAAAGGTTGTCGATTTCAAATATCCCAAATTCAAATATTTTAGCAAATTGTTTGTACAACACCATACCTATCCAACCATAACCCAACAATGAAAGCCTCAACTTATTTTATATCCTTCAAAAGAAGAAAAATGAAGATGCTAACAAGTCCAAGGCTTATGCAGTCTCTTTTTTGTGGTCCAATGACAACCAGTATTTATAATACCTTAGCGAGACATAATGAATCATGCCTAGACATTTAGATACTGTCACGAATGAAATATTCCATGTAGGTAGATTTTCTATGTACACAACCATTAGGTAGGCACTACACTTGAAGGTAGGAATGTGATAAAGTTACTTGTGTAAATAAAAAAAAACAGAGATGAGACATGTTAAAACAAATATTATTGTTGTCTTTTTAGTTAACATGTGTTCATAGGGGTGATCGGGGCAATATGGGCCACCTAACGAAATCGTTCTGAAATGCACAGAAAAACTCAATAAATAATTATTTTAATGTAATTAAACCATGCTTAGGAGTGTTTCCCTTCATATTGCGTCGATAAATTATGAAAAAAACTTTTTTTTTAATTGTTGGGAAATACTTTTGAAAACCATTTATTTTCATGTGTTTCCCAGCTATACGGGGCAATATGAGCCACCAGGCGGGGCAATATGGGCCACCATTTAAAGCTTTTTTGTTTTTTTGGACAATGTTTCGCAAGGAATAAAAAATATATAAATATGATTATTTAACAACAATTCAGTGTATTTTATACGAATTTGATTGTTTTCCTTTCAAAATAATAAAAAAAACAAGCAGATTTCATCGCATTTTATTGTTAAACGCAACATTTGACTGAACATAGGCACATGTTTCCATCACAGCCATGTATCCAAGAATGGCAACGATGGCATTGGTTCCATCTCTCACCCTCTGGGGCTAAGGGAGATTCAGTAAGGGAGCACTTACAAATTACGTAGCATTTTTGGCCAATTTTCTACACTTCCTCCCCATACGTAATTTGTTTTCCAACCTAATACATGGCTCGTAGCAATATCAAGGACTCCCCCTCCCCCTCCAATGCTACATCATTTATGGACGGTTCCTAAAACAACCTTCCTTGGCCGTTGCCAAAGAGGATATCGTTCCAAGCGAAGACCGCAAATATACGGTTTCATTGAACGTTTTAGATTGGGATGTAATCTGTGGTGGCGCCTGTGTCTTGGCGACGTTCAGGCTGCTATGTGACCATTTTTTTCGTTTCAATCGCCGCTTGTAACCTCATACCAGTAATGAACCATGGTTCTGCAGATAATGTTCATGTTTTGACAGCAAAATTTTGAGGTTAGGTTACAAAATAAAACCGATCATGTTGGTCCGAGCAGGTATGACCATATTGCCCCGTAGAGACTAGTTTCGGAAAATTCTTGTTTTATTGTAATTTCAGTTTCGAAAAAATGCAGACTTTTTCACAAATTGCTCAGTAATAGTAGGAGTATCAACTGTAATCGAATATTTACCTGGGTAGTAGGGAGTTATCTGTTAAAAGCTTATTTTGGAGTTTTAAATCTTATAACATTTTTGCGTTCAAAGCAAAAAAAATATATTATTCATAATATTTCCATTTCTGAATCGAATTTTGGTAAAGTTTTTACAGTGAGACATGATTGAAGCATTCTATTAAAGATCCTAAGGCTTTAAACAGAACAAAATTTGATAATAAGGCCAAATTCAGGGTGGCTCATATTGCCCCGTATGGTCATATTGCCCCTACTACCCCTATAATGAATTGCTATCTTTTAATTCTGAAAATCAAATAACAGTATAAGAAAGTATTCTATGTGGTGTTCTGATAACAGTTCAGAGACCCATACAAAAGGTATTAGAAGACACAGAACGGGAACTAATTGGCAAATTGTGAAAAAGAAATCACGTTCTGGTGGAGTTCGAACCCATGACTCTGTATTCGATAGACTGGCGCATTAACCAACTAAGTCACAGAACAGGTAACGGTTCTGCGGAATAGAAAGCCAAACTGATTTCGAATTCACACGACGAACACTCTTATTTACACAATTATTGAAGAGGCGTAAAGAGAATTGAATAAACAAAAATATGACAGCAAGACTACCTAGTATGTTCGCTAGTTGCTTACCTCTTCAAAAACAAATAATGTAAATAATCTAAAGCTAGTAATGTGTATCTAAGTTATTAAGTATGAAATACCTAAACAGACAATTGTAAAGACAAAACTGAAATAAAGTAGAGTAGTATACATTCAAATGAAAAATGGCAACAACCAAGGTTCGATTTCCTCACCTCGGATTGACCGGTAAGCCAGGATTACCCATATAGTTAAACCTGGTTTAACGCTTAAGCCACAATGAAGAAATCGCCCCTAAAAACGACTAAATTGAATAGATTTCGAATTGTTTTATTTATGTAAAGCATATTAGTCTCTTAATATATGTTTTATTATCACAAACTCATGATTTTAATAAAAGTTATTTAAAATATGTAATCAGAAGACAGTACTGACGCCTGCTATGTTTGATTGTGGTTGAGACAAGGCAAAGAGAAGCACTATTTAACGCAGCTAAACCAAATATTTTCTTCCGAGTGTATCTATTTCATCAAATTATTTCAGCTTCGAGAAGAATTTTTAAACTTCAATACTAAACTACATTTTTTAAAGAAAAGCAAGATTATTTCACCATTTTATCGTATCATAATGGATAACCAATCGAAGAGAATAACACTTTTTTCTAAAAGTAAAACTAGTATGGATGAATAACATTTAAAAATGAGACGAGTGAGTTGAATGCAAAGGAATATTTATACAAAAATGACCCAAAATTTTAACTATTTAATTTGCATTGTAATTTAAGATGATTTTCGGATAACTCAAAGAACTTTACATGTAATGAAACATATTTACTAATAGAAAATTTATTGGAACTTATAGAACACATTGCTTTAGTAAGAAATTATTGACTGAAAAATAAACAAGCAAGGGATGTAACAAATTTGTACAAAATCTCTAAACTTAAAGCCCGAAAGAATTATACAAAAACAAAATTGATAATCATTCAAAGCTGTAACATGGGTTAAGCTAATAAAAACTATACAACATTGAACATACTCAAGAAAATTGTATCACAAAAGTTCTACAAACTCACTATTTTACACTAGCACTTATTCTAAGTCGCCTAATCATCAAATATTTGAATCCTTACAACAAATGAACAAACTTCTACCCTTCGGATATACATTTTTTATCTTCCTGGTAACACCTCGATACTGTAAACCGAAAACGACGGATTCCGATACCGGCACACAACCTGCACTTCCAGGACAATTCCGTTGAAAATCTGCCCTCAATTGACTTCCACTAAACGGTATGTCCTCTACGACCACCCGAAGGTCACCGGGGACAAGTCACTATAAGAAGAGGCCACAAAAACTCCACAAAACCCATAAAATTCGCTCTCTGGAACCGATGCTGATCCCAATCTATGCATTTTGCAGAACCAGGCTTAACTTTCCGAGTGGCCAATGGCTCAACAATCCTCGTCAGCCTACGACGCAATAAGCTGAAAAATGGCATAAATCCCACAAAATCACAACCGAAACCACTGGAATCAATCACGGTTCCCCGGTTGGCGCCAAAATCACCCAAAAACCGTCGAAAATCCGGCCAAAATCCACTTTTCGTCCACCTTCCGAAATTTTTTCACCACAAAGAGGCCCATTACGTAATCGTGAAAAAAGTCCAAAAACGGCCAAAATTCACAATCGACCACCCCGGAACATCGGTTTCACCGGTAAACAACGTTCCTGAGTGAAAAATCCTCGAAAAACCACCGATAGTCCCGATTTTCCAAGGATCCAAGGAGGGCCGCGTGCTTCTAGAAAATTCCACGTGACGTGGCACTTTTCGGGGACGTGAAAAAGTCCCAAAACGGCCAGAAAACCGGGAATTCGCTCCGGATTCAGTATGGGGGCCACTATTCCTAGCGATTTAAGCCTGCCAGCCGGGAAAAAAGTGCAATTTGCGAAAAAGGGTCCCCCTTCGATTTTGCCGATAGTGGGCTCGTTGGAAAGGGCGGATCCCGCGGCAGCTTTCTAAACGGGTTCCAGGGTGGCACAGGCACTGCTTCCGTCCCAAACTGGCCAGTTTGTTCCCGGGGAACCCATTTAGAGTTACAATGGTCCCAAAGACTTGCCTTTTCTAAGCGAAATTCCACACTTTGGCTGAGGGCAAGCCACGCCCTGACGCTGATTCCAGAGAACGGAACGACCCCGGGACATGAAAAACGGATTATTTTAGCCGGAAATGTTATATTTAATAAATAAACAAGCTATTTACCTGGCTCATGACGAATTCCAAGGGGGTTTTCCTTATAATTCCAAACTAAAGTCGATTTGATCCTCGGGGATTCACGTTGAGAATATTGCGTTTTATCCAATTCATCGAAAAACGTTGAAATCCACGGTAAAATGCTGCATTTAACAACATAAAACTAATTTTTACTACCGTGAAAAATTTTCATCACTTGCAAACGGACGCCATTTTGGATGACCTCTTGTCTGGGCTACGTAGCCGAAGAGAAATTTTTCCCATTCACCGAGGCGCTGTAGACCGTCGAAAATCACCAGCGGAAAATTAGGATTTTCACCGAAAAAGCACTCAAATCACCTTCCGAAAATTACGTGTTTTCACTCGCGGTCACCACTGTTTTTGTTTTGAGGCGGCACTGGGTCCGGATAGATTGGGTTGTGATTGCACAGTGATCTTCTTGGCAGGTACACGGCACAAATTTCGCGCTGCTGTTCACTTCAATGCGCCATCTTAAAATGACGAGCCAGCGAGCGACGAGCAGCTTGTCCGCAGCGAGCGAGCCGTTTTTGCGCGACTGGCGGGCGAAAACGGTGACCGAGAGGTCTCCACATCGCTCGGGCTCACTGAACTGAAAGATGGCAAGATTGCTTCAAACGGGTGGGAACATTGACGAGGGGAGCGACACAATTCGATTTGGATTAATCCAGTGGGGTGACACGGCTGTCAAACTCGGTACATCGCCGCTCCACCCAACATCATTTTTGGTACGGCGCGTTTTGGTACCCACTTTCTGGTCGGTTTATCCTAACTTGCTCCTGATTTTCGGGTGTGTGGCTCGTGTGTTGCTAGTGCTTATTTCAGAAATTACACATTTCAAACGAAATCGTTGTTTTTGATGATTGTTTCTCTTTCCTTATCACTTTGCACGATATTATATGTAGCAGCGAAGCAGTGTCGATGTTTCCAGCGCATTTTTTCCATGAATTAAGCAATCAAAACAAAAACATTGGACGCCATGTTGAATTTAATGCTGGGTAGATGATTCTGGCCCTTCGTCATCCCCCTGGATTAATCCTAATGGACTTCTGTACGCATTTACGCTGGCCTGCTAACTCTCACAGAAAATCTGACGTTTGAGCGGTGCCGGCACACCCCAAACATCAAATTTTCTGTGAGAGTAAGCAGGTCAGCATAAATTCGTGCAGTGGACCATAATAGCATTTGAATAGCATAGACTGAGCACCTTTAACGGTGCGCTTCTATAGCCCGTTTGGCAGCCCTTCATCATTGCAGCAAACTTTACCGGTCGCTGCTGGATGCGCTCGCAAAATAGTAGCGCTATGGGTGGGTGACCAAATATAGTAGCGGGACAGTTGCGCTGCTAAAAATGTTATGGAAATATGACAGCCCTCCCGATACGAACCAGGGTGACTAATTTTATTGCTACCGGTGTGGAAAAGAGTGGTTAAGTCAAAATGGTAGCGCTGCGCGGGTTGCTCGAATAGTAGCCGCCGTTAATGTTGCTCTAATTTCAAGACCTCGATGTACCAAAGAAAACCATTCAATTTCTGTGTCCAGTCCGATACCCATTAAATATTCATTACCGTGTATTTTTTTCCGTGTAAATGGGTCTGTGTCATTTGGCATAAAGTCATTTGGCATAAGGCCGTTTGGCATAAGGTCACTTGGCATAAATACATTTGGCATAACGGTCATTTGGCATAATGGACACTTGGCATAATAAAGAAGGGTGCATTTTGATTATGCCAAATGACCATTATGCCAAATGACCGTTATGCCAAATGTCTTTATGCCATGTGACCTTATGCCAAACGATCTTATGCCAAATGTCCCGCTCCCACATAAATTACGTAAGTGGGTACCGAGGATTGTTCACAATCTGCGAAAGTGCGAACTTGACTGCGGAAAAAATCGCGACCATGACGTCGATAATAGTTTCAAATAATTTGAAAATTTTGTTGCTCAAATAGCAGAGAAATAAATTGTAAACACATTTGATTTCTAGTTCTAATCAACCGATTTTTCAGTTTTACTTTAGTGATTTATAATTTGAACCTAGGGGCAAGACACTGTGCAAACGAGAGCAACTCTGAGAATTTCTGAGTAGCTCTTTCTGTCGATGATCGACGAAACTTGATGAAAGACATCCCTAAAACTGCAATTTTCATTCAGCACACGCAACACTTTGCAGTTTGACATTGGTGCCAGATCACACTTTTGCATAAATGGGAGAAATTCTGAGGAACTGTGAGGAATTCTGAGCAACATTTCGAACACAGATTTTCTCTCGTTAGATCTGTCCTGCCCCTAGATTTGAACTGAACTAATGAAACTGCACAGACAAACAGACGTAATACCAAGATAATTCCTGTCGTATACCGATTTAACAATATATTTAGAATATCATAGTTGGCCAACTGTCCATCTGTGGCGTTCGCATCGTTTTTGTTCGAGTATTGCCTACTACCGCCACCTAGTTGATGGTTGGCCAAACTCAGTCCTTTTAGCGTTGGGCGCTCGGTTGGGCGAACATGTTTCCGTGACTACGATTTGAACCAAAAAAGGTGAAAATTGTTAGTCTGCTTGTCTATGAAAACTGTTTTGTTTATTTAACTACCCATGGCTCGTAAAATGGACTTATTGCATCCTCGATTGTATCATTCCGAGATTTATTTTCCTCTAAAATTTTCAATACAGCGGCCGTTCGCTCGTTGCAAAATGTTTACCTTGCAACGAGCGAATGCCATTCGCTAATTGCAACGTCACTTTGACACTAAAGTTCATCGAAATGCACTGACAGTATGACTGACAGCACAAATCTGACACTTGATTGCTTTTTAATTGCAAAAGCTTGTCAAATTTTGCAATTAGCGGACTTGCAACTAAAAAGCGTTGCAACGAGCGGGCTTGCAACGAGCGAACGGCCGCTGTAGTACTTTTCCTCGTACTTTTCTTCCCACCATTTCCAACATGCCTTTGCACTGGTACACCCCTAGCGCAGATTCTCCACGGAATCATTCTCCAATTTTCGCCATTTGTTTTGTTTTTTTTTATCTCGTACCGTCATCAGGCTTGACAGTGCGCCAGAAGGCGCAAATTTTTATCACCCACCAGCAAGGGCATCTGTGGCATCTGTAAACCTGTAAACAAGTTCGTTTCTCAAACAGGATCTTTCTCGTGAAAGGTTTGTTAGTGAAATATTATTTAAATTCTTCTCGTAATATTCCCAAATTACAGAGTGAACAACGATTTCAACAGGCACCATGCAACAGCTATCTACCATACCCAAATTGGAACCAGAAACCATAGAAGTTTTCATCAAAGAAAATGGTTTTACCAACGAGAGCGACAACGGCAAAGCCTCTCGTAGGACACGATCGTAAGTAGTGGCGATTCAGCCTATTGTATCTAAATTAGTACTAATCTGCGCTCAATAATAATATTCACACAGTTCGTTGAAAAAGATTGTCGATAACGTCGTCGTCGAGAACCTGAAGATTGAAACCAGCACCAAAAAGGTCAGCGTCCAAGGATGTTTGAAGGAAGCAGCCGCGGCTGCAGCTGGCATCTCAAAGTCGAAGAAAAGGCTAGAAACGAAAGCAACAACAACTATCCTGGAAGTGCACACCATCAGAGCGGAATTCCATGAGGTGGTTGGTGAGATAACCACGGTCCAGTGTGCCGAATGTGACCGAACCAAAGGTAAGCCGTTGGGTGGCAAACTATTTAATAGTTTCAGAGCCAGTTTCTTCTGCTTTGCTTAACGTGTGGATTGGGTTTATCGGGTTTATCCTGTTGGATAGTAAAACATAGCATTACTATTCCTCCTAGTATTCGTTTTAGGGATTCCTTCCGTAATCTAGCCCCGATTCTGGAATGGATTCCTCCAAGTATTCTTTCTAAAATTTATTCTGGGTTCCGCTTGATATTCATCTAAGTATTCTTTCGAGAAGTTTCCTAGGATTTCTATCAGAATTTATCCAGGGGCTCGCTCCTATAATTAATTGATTGGATTATATAGA
This sequence comes from Aedes albopictus, assembly GCF_035046485.1. Classification (NCBI taxonomy): domain Eukaryota; kingdom Metazoa; phylum Arthropoda; class Insecta; order Diptera; family Culicidae; genus Aedes; species Aedes albopictus. Next base: position 100,767,418 of record NC_085137.1, on the reverse strand, counting down.
TAGATTGCTACTTTTTTGGTAGAATTTAATTATGGGGACCTTGAGATTTGACGGGCTAAGTCCTAAGCGAAGGTGAAAAAGTCGAGCCTCAAACATTGAAATAATCAAGTTTTTTTTCTGTTGAAAATCTTTTAGTGAAATGCACTAAAATTTACTCGTATTTGATCTGGTTGCACCAGAAGCAGCAGCAAGTTATCCAAGAAATTGAAAACATGGAGGAAAACGAACCCAAGAAGATCAAACGAGAACGCAACGGTGCCAGCGTGCTTCAACCGGTAAACTTGGACACCGCCCCGCCCAAGGTTGAACTTCCCCCATTGCCAAAACTTAAAAAGGAAGCGGTTACCGTGTCCCCGATGGAAATGGAGTCGGCTATGAAGCTGTCACTCTTTAATCTGATTCGGGAATATTCCGGTAACGATCCCCACGAGTTCCTCCAATTTTGCGGAAAACGAATGGTGGAGGAAAACTGCGGAAAGGCGCAGATTCTAACCGTGGAGCAGGCCGACACCGATTTGTGGCACGAGTTGCGTAAAGGCAGAGTCACTGCATCGCGTATGCACGAGGCCTCTCGATGTACCATGCTGAATGGATCGCTCACCGGTAAAATCATGGGTATCAGCTCCGGCTTCTCGTTCGCCATGAAAAGAGGAACCGATTTGGAAGGCCACGTGTTCGCCGTTCTGCAGAAAGAGTACCGTTCCCTCAGGAACACCGGACTGGTGCTGGATCCGGAGTTCCCCTGGATGGGTGCTTCGCCAGACGGATTGGCCGATGATTTCGTGCTGGAGATCAAGTGTCCTTACACCCCCAATACGTACGCGTGCTACATCGACGTCAACAAACTGTCCAAAAAGTACTTTGCCCAGATTCAGCTCCAGATGCACATGACCCGCAGGACGAAAGCGCTGCTCGGAGTGGCTGCGCTTGATTTCGAGAAAACCAGAAACGTGACCAAGGTTTGGATCGACTACGACAAGGAGTATGTGGATAAGGTGATGGACGAATCGTACGAGTTCTGGCAGAAAGGAGTCTTCCCAGCTCTGTTGAGGAAACGCAAGGCCAAGAAGTGAATCATTCGTTTAACCTTTTGGAGCCGATTTGTTTCGCCGCTGTCGACGCAACCTCGCTGGCGTCGAACACGTTTGTTATGCTCGGTTTCATCGCCGGGGTCATATATGACCCCTCCGGCTCCAAAGGGTTAAAGAATCTCAATTATTTTCATTTTTAAACTTATTTAATATTAAGTTGATATAGTGACTGCCATTTTTACGATTGTGACTTTTTATTGAAATAAAATTCGTTTTCCATTTTCAAATGTATTGACGTTTCTATCCAGATGTGTTATTTGCGAATGATCCTCCAGAGAAACTTAGACCACAATAGTCTTTATACCTAATATGATTATGATTTTTAGAATGCGTACAATTTAGTCAATACCGAATACCACAGTACATATCAGTAGGTCGGCTCTAGAGGCACGTTCCCTCAATTTGAGAAATTTGTGCCATCGCAGTGATCACCAGCCTATATCCATCATTTACCTGAACACGTAAATCATTCAAGCCTTACCAAACACCGTATCTAACATATGTAAACAAAAAGATTTTCACATGAGGCGCTGAATTTTTACTTGTATCACTCATCTTTGAGGATGATTTGTGAAAAAATTCCACGTTTCTGAAATACTCAATGTATGAGTTGCTCCAGTTAGGATTGTTGGGTCTCCAGTTAACCCAGTGGTTAGGCTATGGATCGCCAATCCGTAGACGGCGGGTTCGATTCCCGTTCCAGTCGGGAAAATTTTCTCGACTCCCCCTGGGCATAGTGCATCATTGAACTTGCCTCATAATATACAAATTCATGCAATGGCAGGCAAAGAAAGCCCTTCAATAAAAAAAAACTGTGGAAGTGCTCTAAGAACACTAAGTTGAAGAGAGGCAGGCCAAGTTCCAGTGGGGACGTAGAGCCATAAAGAAGAAGAATAAGAAGATGAGTTGCTATGGGAACAGCGAACTTCCCCATTCGAAATTCTTCGTTCGTGGATTTTGTTAGATACGGTGTTTTGTAAAGTTATGCTTGCATTTGCCTGACACTCCAAACTATTCCAGTGCTGAGTGTCCGCCCAGGTGTCAGTCAGAAGCTTCACCCAGCACTTCGATACCGTAATAGCTGGTTCAGGACCAATGAAGTCTTATGTTGACGTCAGCTGTGTTCTTGTAACTTATCCAGCAAGTCATTGCGTTTCATTTCCAATCGTGTGCATTTTATGCATAGAAATTGTTCTTCTATAGTTGGTTAATGATCAAGCTCTGCGCAAGTTAAGTGAAATCAACGGTCACATTCATCGCAACATACCATAACACACACTGCATCATTCTCACTACAAAGACGGCAGATGCTGTTCTCGTTCAATACGAACCTTATAGACATGTTTGCTGATTACCAGGTTTGCTTCGAAAATTCCTTGATTTGTGCTCTTGAAAATTCGGGTGTGGCTTCGTCATATCTTCACCTTAAGTCTCGTTGCATAAAAAGTCACCGTCCAAGACTGTCTGCCCATCAGTGCTATATCTCACACCACCAAAACTTTTTGAATGTCAGTTCATTTTCACTAATCCTTCACGATTGTTCTGTTCAATGATGCCTTCCCTGGAGGGCGCTAGTCACTATGGTACGACTAGACCAATTTGACCTGTTCAGGTCAGTCACATAAAAAAAAAATCGTGATTTAGTTGTCTTCTTTGTTTTGGGCTGCTGGGTATTCGTCTTCCTATTTACTTGGTTATCTTTGATTGAGGTCTTCTTGTTTCGTTGTGAATGTCAGTTTACCTTGTCTCACTTGTATCGCGAGTGTCCTTGGTTTATTTGCCAACTTTGTGTGAATATCAGTTCTGAGTTAGCATCCAATAGAATTGAAACCGTATAATTCGTGACTGTGCACAACACTTAGACTGCACTCCTGGCAACAGAAAACTACGTTACAACTTGAAAACACTATTCTTGATTATTCTTGATTATTTGTGAATGTCAGTCATTTCAAAGTTCGGATCCTAAACGTCACTGTTTGTTGGCATTCATTTATTCTCACTGTGTAACCAGCAGAGTTTAAAATTTTCATTTTCAATGAGTGAAATTCAACGTGAATTTTGAAAATTCTCAAATGAGGGATCAAAATAAAATTCATTTTGCTGAATGAATTTTCTCACTTATTCATTCATTTTTCTGTCACTGACAATTTTCACTGAGAAATATAACTAGACCGTAACTACCGATTATACTTCCAATCACCTCAAAACTTGTGTATAGTAGTTAATTAGAATACTAATTACACTAGTTTACAGCATTTCTGAACTCGGTAAGCTGATGATCATTTTTGGTGTAGAATCATGCCCTGAGTTCGAAAACGCGAAGGAAAAAAATTACAGTAGAGCGGAAATTTTTTCGACTTTCCATACAAGGTTGATGATTTGAAATCGATTTTTGTTCTATTTTAAGGCAAAGTCGCTCACTTCACACATCTCATTCTCCGTAATCAATGCTACGATTGAGCTGAATTTTTTACTGTAACTCGCCTACATATGCTATGTCAAATAAACGTTGAGAAAGAATTTTTAGATTGTTTTTTTCTTATAAAAAAAATACATTTCTTTATATATTTTTGGAAATTTGGCTAAAATTTAAGGAGATCGTCCCTAAAACTCGCCAATATCTTGAATTTCATCAATCTGACGCAAAACCTGCATTCAGATGATCGAATGCTATTGTATTCAGCTTTTAATTTATGGAAAAAGATTTGAAATTGATTGAACAAAACGCAAGATATTTGAATTTTATTAAATTCCATATTTTTAAAAGTTGAAAAACTTGACATTGAGCTGAACCTCAAAAACTGCTCTACTTAAAATTTTTTGAAGCACGGTTTCGAAATCAGTGCTAAATTGTGCTTCAAAAATGTTGGTCGTTGACACAAGTTCACGACTTTCGTTTTATTTTGTAAACTAGTGTTATCTGCTCTATTTGTCCATTAAGTCGGATTGTGCGTCTGTTAACAGAAATTGGGCATTTTACGACGTGTGAAAAAATATTCGTGACAGAGAATTGAATGAAAAAAGAGAGCCATTCAGCTGACAATGCATGTGGCCAAACATCAATGAAAAAATGAGAAACATAGCACCAAAATTGTGGAAGACTGTCATCGTAAACAAATGAATGGACTGGTTACCAGAGAGTAAAAAATTTGAAGATTGAAAATGAAGATTGACCATTTTCAATCTTCGAATTTTTTATGAATGCTCTGGTAACCAGTCCATTCATTTGTTTACGATGACAGTCTTCCACAATTTTGGTGCTATGTTTCAGCAATCATCCATAATTTCTCCTTTCTTCAGCATTTGTTACTGTTCAAGATGTTTGATGATGATCAGCGGTCAATATTCATCACTTTTTCACATTGGATTCGGTGTCGTATTTTCACTTTTCAGCGCGCTCCTGGAGCTCGATTTCCCTTTTATCTGACAAGGCGCCAAATATTGGCAGCAGTATTTCCTCTCTGGTAGGTAGCAGTAGCTCTTCCTCTCTGGAGCCACCAAATGTTGACGTCAGGCACTTACACTTTGTGATGTTCCTGTCAACTGCCGCGACGATCATTCGACGATGACGACAACGATGATGGCAATCACACCACAGTAGTTGCACGGTACCGTTGAGAAGGGAAACGGTATTCGATCCCGCGTATGCAGATCAACAGGTAAGAGAAACGCACTGAATGAACTGTTCACGACCGAAACTACTCGTGATACACGGAGTATTGAGTGGTAGAAAATTAAAATCGATCGGTCCAAAACGAATGCGGAAGCGATCAACTGGCCTTCCTCGATCCGGTCAAATTCTTTCGCATTCGAAGACGTGTCGGATGAGGAAAAGTTAATCGCAATGCATTTATATTTTTCTAGATTCATGCCAAAGTTACACGCAGTCGGAACCGTAACGACCAGAGTGAGAAAATAAAGGCTTGAATCGGTGTTAAACTGGCCTTTTCAGACTCTTGCCAAAGTTACTCGCATTCGGAACCGTAGTAGGCGTTGCCACGTTCACACATCCACGTGTTTTGAACTTCTCGTCCCATTTTTTTCTTTAGCGTTCGGCAACTTTTTTTCTCGCAATTCCGCTGACGATTTGGCCGGTGCTGGTATTATGCTATCCATATAGGTAGTTTTTCCGCTTGTGAAAAAGTGTTCATTCTGTTTGAATTTGGATAGTGAGAAAGTGATTTTTTGTTATTGTTTATTTTTTTATTCTTAGTCACTTAACCTAATTTACAGCTCTATTGTCCACTGGGGCACTACGTGAGCAATTTCAATTGACAGCTGCACTTACATTTTGTACAGCGCCTATAAGGCAATCTAGCGTTCATCACCCTTCTCTCTCAAGCAGCCACAGAAGATAGCAATTTTGTGTTTAATATTTTCATAGGGAAACGTTTCCGTATGAAAACAAACCCATCCTCCTCGGCAGTGAAACAGAGAAAGATGATCAAACGTCAGATTGCCTTATATTCTATTCTACTTTATCGAACTGGTTGCCTTTCTGCTGCTTTCACTTTTTCTACTTTATACCTAGTAGAATGATGAGCACAAGGATTAGTCTTGTGCATTATCACCATCATAACACAAAAAAGCCGCAACATCAACATTGCCCTTCTTCCTCCATCAACGCTACAGCCGACCGTCTCTATGTTGCTATCGAACACATTCGAGACGAACGCATTGATACGGTGGCTGCCGCCGCCACGTTCTTTCTCTGCAATCTCTTGAGTAGCCAAACGCTTCTTAACCGTCGTTCCGACGCAGAGCTGTGTCACTCACTGCTGGGTGACTCTCGTCTGAAAATGCCAGGATGAGGGTCAATTTGTTAAGTAGTATTGCATGGCGCAGCAAACACAAACATAGCACGCCCTATGAATAGAATGCAAAGCGTAGAACAAAAACTCGCTTCGGTGTTTCATCGTGTGGTTCGAAAACAAGAGACGATCGTTGCTGTTGGATGTGGTTGACTCTGCATTGAACGAGGGTTGGCTTGAGTGGCTTTTGCGTGAATCGATTATGTTTTGATGGACTGCGTTTGTTGTATGAAGTGATGGTTAGAGCGAGTGTCATTCGACATTGACCATCCTGAAACTGCACAACCCTGACAAGGATGATGATGGATGGCCGTTGTTCCTTTCCAGTCCGATTGAGGGTCCATTATGAGTAGCAGTTCGCCGATGTCCAGGTATCCGGGTCCGTTTGAGCCATGGGGCTCAGAAGAGGGTCAGTGTCAGTTGCTCTCGGGGGAAAAGCAACTGACGAAAAATTGCAAGTGCCGGGGCTGGGAATCAAACCCATGACCATCCGCATATGAAGCGAACGTGTGACCAACTACGCCACGGGCTCCGGCATGTTATTGTTTAGTGAATAACATATTGCTGATTTCTATATCCTTATGGAAAGTGCTCATTTTTCTGAGTATAAGGTGATTTTATTGCGATTCAATTTCTTTGTTTTGAAGGTTAAATAAACAAGACAAATTTAATTTCCGTGGATAGAATGACCACAGACAAACAGACGTAACACTCTGACATTTCCCATCGTATACCGAATTAACGGTCTATTTAAAGATTTGATAGTTGGCCAACTGCCCACCCGTGGCGCTCGCATCGTTTTTGTTCGAGTTTGACGTTTGCCCACTACCGCCACCTAGTTCATGGTCGGCCAAACTAAGTCCTTTTAGTATTGGGCGAGCAGGTTTCCGGGACTAAGATTTGAATCAAAAAATGTTCGTAGTGTTACGTCTGTTTGTCTGTGGAATGAAAGTTCAATCGATAAAATGACAGTTCGTCTCGAACAAAAAAAAAATCCCCATACAAACTTTAAATTCATTTTAAAAATAGTTCCCGGCCACCAAAAATTATGAAATTTTGGATTTCGATTAATTTTAGGATGGAGATTCCGATTATGAAACAAACTGAATACCCCTAAAGAACCCAATTCCCATTGGCAGCTGCACTTTCACTTCGTACATCGCCTAAATGTATTCTATTCTAATTCTATTTACTATTTCGAACCATGGTAGAATGATGAGCACGAGGATGTTGATGTGTGGCTCTTGTTCCTTTTCCAGTCCGACTGGGAGTCCACTTTCTTCATATTTCGTGTTGGTGCAAGGCTTCTACAGGCTAGCTTTACCGGGGTCGCACTGGTTGCATTGCGTTGGTTGGGCTTCCACCTGATACTATACAGTATTTCTTATTCAGCCGCCAGGACGCAAAGGATGCCAGGACAGACGCTGTTTGAGTCGCACCTGCTTGGTGCACAGTCACTTGGCACATATCTCATCAATCTAGCTGAAGTCAGAAGGACAACAGTGCCCAAGCTGTACCGGTATAAGCACACAACTGTTAGCTAACAGTCGTTGTCATCGATTTACTCGTGGAAGCATGAGGTGGGGACAAGTGAGGACCAGAGCTATGTTGGATGCTCCAGGTTATAGACTCACCATTTTGCAGCCTTCCTCTTCCTATATCTTTGATATCTTCCCCATAATACGGTGTGGGAGAAGAGTTGATACGCTGCTCACTATCGTGCTTGAGAAGCTTCTAGCGTTCGTTCTTCCTAGTAGCTTTGTTGTTCTTCAGTTCTCTTATTGCCGCCCTGACATCGTTTAGCATTGGAGGTTCCCCAGCCTGTCCGTTGACGTCGATTCGAAATCTGGATGTCGCTCTACCATTCTAACCGTTCTACAATAACCGCGAAATTCTCTCTACCTGGCTGCCAAGAAAGCTTAATAGAATAGATGAAAAAGTGACGCCAACTTTAAATTTAGTTTTTCAATCTAATATCACGAAAAATTCTCTGAAAAATTTACACGGAGAAACTGAAAAACTCAAAATTAGGTACTTTTAAACTCAATTTTGAGTTCTTTTTCATCTCCCTTTTCATGCGCTCTTTCTGTTGTTGTCAGAGAGTGAAGAGAGAAACAGCCCAACTTTTGCAGTTCCGTGCGTCAAGCCAAAATTGAGTTTCTAGCACAGTACTCAAATTTGAGTGAATACAACCTAATCAAAATTTCGGTTGCGTGGAAAAAACTTAAAATTAGGTATTTTTTTCACATGGAAGCAAGCGGGAACAACCCAACAAAAACATCGATTCCATCAACTCAAAATTGGCTTGACGCACGCAACCTCGAAGTTGGGTGGAAAGAACTTACTTTTGGGTAGTTTCGTCTCTCCGTGTAGTTTCGTCATCGCTTACTCGCACCATGCCCAGTGTTGCCACATTTAAATCTGTATTTTGCCTTCCAAAAATCTTTATAATCTGTATCACCATGTTTTGCCAAAAATCTGTATGAAATCTGTAAGATTTCGCGGAAAATCTGTTCGAAATTCTGTAAGTTTCAGAAAAATCTGTATAATCTGTATAATTTCCAAAAATCTGTAATTATTGGTATACAGAATTCTGTATGAAAAGCTGCGAGAAAATCTGCATGGTTACAGAGAAATCTGTATATGTGGCATCCCTGACCATGCCCCGCATGCTCAGCATCAGAATGAGCTCGTTATCACACAGCAACGTGCGTCGTTATTTCACTTTCATACCCCGTCACGTCACAGTCGGTCAGACAACCAGCCACCCATCAGCATAAAATTTAATATTCATTCCAGCATATAGTGAGAGAGATGTTTTCCCATTTTCCCTTCCGTTTCTCATATAGAAATGTTAAACTTTGAGCTATTTCTCTCTCTATGTTCATTGTGGCCGTGCGATTATGGCACTGTAAACGTGTGCGTGAATTTCCCGACCGTGAAATGGTAGTAATAGACCCGGATAAAAAATACAATAGAAAAACATAGGATTCTTATGTAACAGTACCATTGAAAACCATACTCCCACAATAGAATTCAATGTTAAAATAACAGTAGAAAAACAATAGAACCAAATGTTTCTAACAATAGAATCAAATGTGAATGAGCATTTCACATTGAATTGTATAGGTTGTTAAGTATCGTAACAATAGAAAAAAGGACTTTTTTCCATACAAGTTTTTTCGCAAAACAGAAGATTCTAATGTAAATGAAATGTTGTTAATGCATATACGGGGAATCAAATATACCGTAGGTTTTTATGTATTTGTATTGTTTTGAACTGTTAAATATGCCAAGAACTGTCTATTTTGAACTGTGATCTTACATTAGGTTCAATGGTTTGGGGATGGTTTTCTATTGTGAAACAGAAGATTCTTATGTTTTTGAATTGTTCCAAAAAGTGAATTGCACGGTAAACGTATTGTTTTGGGTAGTGATTTTATTTATGGTTCCACATTTGATTCAATTGTTTTGGAATTGTTTTCTATTGTGAAACAAACATACTGTTTGTACTGTATTTACATTGAATTCAATGGTTTGGGTATCGTTTTCTATTGTGATACCTTGTGTGATACAGAAGATTCTTATGTTTTCGAATTGTTTCAAACAGTGAATTGCACGGTAAACGTATTGTTTTGAGTAGTAATTTTATTACTGATTCCACATTTGATTCAATGGTTTGGGAATTGTTTTCTATTGTGATACACAAGATTCTTATGTTTTCATATTGTTCTTTGAGCACTCACTTAATTACACATTAGATTCTATTGTTCTGGAATTGCTTTCAATTGTGATTACGGAACATACTGTTTTGCCCTATCCAAAGGTTTGGGAATTGTTTTCTATTGTGAAACAGAAAATTCTAATGTTTTGGAATAGTTTTATTTTACAAGCGATTATGAACATTTTGGCATGATTTGATCTATTTCTGCTTTTTACTTTTGTTACTGATTGCTTGAGAAAATTCTGAAAAACAGTGAATCTGAACTATCTTTATGCATTTGGACTAGAAGCTTGTATATTTTATGCTACATTCAGGGCTACATTTTAAGAACACAGATCGAACAATTTTCTAATATTTGGATCAATCATGTCGTAAATCGAGTAATGTTTTATTGCATTAATGATTGAAGCTTGGGCTCCCATGCCCCACCAGCCAGATAACTGGGTTTAGCAGACTAAGCATTATATGTGGCAACACTATAAGCGGCATGATGGAACCGTGCCTAAGCGCGCTAAGTGTTATTAGACCACTAATGTAGTTGCATTTAGTGGGTGATGAGGTACAAAAGTAACATTACAGCGTGCTTAACCATTATTGTAGCACTAAAAAAATCTCGATATACTACAACTTGAACCTATACTTGAACGTCATTCGAAGCGTTAAAATGCAAGATATTGCATAGATTAAGTTCGTTAAATGTTGACTTTACACAAGCTTCTATGTTGTTTGAATAGTTCTTCAAATATTCGAATCGCTCATTTTATTGTTCAATAAACGTCTAATTGCATTAATGGATGAAGCTTGGGCTCCCATGTCCCACCAGCCAGATAACTGGGTTTAGCAAACTAAGCATTATATGTGGCAACACTATAAGCGGCATGATGGAACCGTGCCGAAGCGCGCTAAGTGTTGTTAGACCACTAATGTAGTTGCATTTAGTGGGTGATGAGGTACAAAAGTAACATTACAGCGTGCTTAACCATTATTGTAGCATTTATGGACATTTGATGAACTACAGCTTGTGGAATACAGCATACAATATAGAATTTGATTCAAAGGCATGCATGTGTTCCAAGTTTAAAGAGCGAACCTATATTTAAAAACCTTGCAAAGCTACCAAATGCAAAAGATGGTTCTACGGTTCTACTCAGTAATATGTTTCACATTTGATTTCACGAAAAAAAGTTTGATGATGAAACTATTGCAGTCAAATTAAAGGAAGGGAAAATTAGTATTTTTACAATAAGTCCGTTGGCCCTCATGCAGATCTTGCTTAGATCGGCATTCAACAAGCTCTGGGTTGATTGCTTATGCACCGCGCACCGGCTTGACGTCCTTGTCACTGTTGAGAGATGAGAAGGGGTTATTAATAACGAAACGTGGGTTCAAATATAACTTAGAATTTTATGTACAGTGCCGATTCGTTCGTTGGGGGCTCATGAGATGGGCTGCCTCGATGGTTAGATGTTTGCAGATTGGGACAAACCCCAACTAAAAAGTAGTGTCCGAGGTACTGTCAATGTCAAAATCGAAGGCGCTGTCGCATCGCAGGTCCTGTATACTGAACGTTTGTGCAAGTATATTAAGTCAATAATCAATAATTTTTAAATGCCAGTATTTTCTCTGTGCGTTGATACATACTTTCTGGGGCGGTCTATAAATTAGAAAACCATGATGCTCCCTTTATCAAAAGCTCGCAACTTTTTCTTGCTATATTTCCATTTTTTTCAATATTTTCTTTTAATATTTTTTTAATACTGGTACAATGAAATTAGACCTTTTCAAATGTTAGTTTAGAAAACTTTAAAAAAATCTTAAATATAGGTAAAAAGTACTAATTAGATGATTTTATTATATTATTAAAAAGGTCGAACCAACTCTGGGATTTTTTCTGGGAAAGTGTGATTTGCTACCAGCCCTGCCCTGCCAACTCAACTCGCCTCTCGGCTCTCGCAAAAGCGCAAACAAAACACATACAAACCTGTTGAAATGCCGCAACTGTTGAATGATTCAGCACTGCACCACACACTATATTTTCTCCCGTGAGGAAAATGCGGAAAATTCACGCAGCTGAGCGTGAATTTTCCACATTTTCCGCACACAAAACTGCTATTCGGAATTTTTTACCGCTGACGACCGAGCTGACTACAACAAAACTTGGCTGTCATCGATACACACTGTTTCGGAATTACTCGAAAACCCAAGCAAAAACCCTTTTTTTTCAAACGTCCAGACCATTGAAAAACAGTACATTTCAATGTTACTGATACATTCTATTGTAAACTAATGGTTTGAACGCTGAATCCAACAGTAACAAAGAATTCAAATGTTAATCTATTGTTAAGGTATGTAACCATGGAATCTAATGTAAATCTTTTGTAATCATTAAAAAGAATCAAATTTTAAAAATACTGTACAATACATTCACAATAGAAAGCAATGTTAACATAAGAATCTGTGGTTTTTCAATTGTTTTTCCCATAGCCTTAATTGTTCGTTTTTATCCGGGGAGGCTCGACTGACCTGAATTTCGATTGTTTTCACCTGTTTTCCCGATGATATACGTTCATCGGTAGATAGATCAGTTTGCTGGTTTGGGTATACTTTGTTCGAATAGACCTTGCTGGCGTTTATTCACCTTTCTCTTTCAAACATGCAGGCGGAATAGGATTTGTTGTCATCAGGAAAGGTTTCTCGATGAAAACAAATCCTATCCCGCCTGCATGCTTGAAAGAGAGATGCGAATAAACGTCAGCAAGCTCTATGTGTGGGTTCACGGTAGTGCTGCCTGTGATTACTGTAGGGGAGAAGCGGATATAAAGAACAAACGAGCGTATTGGAATAAACTGAGAAGCCTGAGGACAGTTCTGAAAATGATTTTTCTACATATGTAGATTGATTCACCTCTACAGCTTGTGCGACTAGACTGTAGGGATCATGAGGAATAATATATATAAGATTTGATAAATATGTTCCTGTTCAGGAAACTACAAGGGTCCACTGCACGAATTTATGCTGGTCTGCTTACTCTCACAGAAAATTTGACGTTTGAGCGGTGCCGACCGACACCTCTCAAACGTCAAATTGCATGCGAGAGTAAGGCCAGTAGTACACAGGGTCAAATATTTGACAAGGAAAGAACTCAAGAAACAACATCAGTTTGACACTAATGAAAATTCGATCGAGTCAAACAAGATGTTTGAGCATTGGTTTCTTTTTGGACAAATATTTGACCCTGTGTACTAGCAGCTTAAGCAGGCCAGTAGAAACTCGTGCAGTAATCCAGAGAAAATAAATTAAGCAGTAGAGATGTGAATTGTAAAGCGTAGGAAGAGTTCGATCGTAGTAGGCATCCAGTCAGATTCAAAATGTAAATGTCAGTTTGTTTGTTTGTTTTGGGGAGAATAAACGTGTTCTGAAGAGAAATTTATATGGTTATTCTTCCTTATATAAATTAAATGAAAATTCAATTATTTGTGGTTTTGTGTGGGAAACCGACCTAAAAGAACCAGGTTAACATGAATGTTGTGGTAGATTTAGGTCTGTGAAACTGGAAAAACTGAGTAGAAAAGTAAAGAAGAGAATTTGTTAAAAAAGAATCAGTTATTGATTGGAAGTAGGATCGTTTGCAGGCCGCGAACAACACTAAGATGTAAGTTTATAGAAATAGTATTAACCATTTGATAATAAATTATGTTTTACAGCATTGAAGCTGCTAGCGTGGCAAAAAGATACCCGAATCCAACAATGGAAAAACCGGAAAAACCGATCATCTCTAATATCAATGATAAATGTCATCAACTAGCTTTGAAAATGCTAATTGATATTCATCATGAATATGAATTGTCATTTATCGAAAGAAGTCGATGACTTTTATTTTAAACATGGGAGATAAAAAATTTTGCTTTTTATTAGCTTAGTGAATACTTCTTCGGTTATTAATTGAGAGCATATTGTGTACATCGTGTGAAAGGCATAGAGTACCGCCCATCGAAGGCGTAGCCAAAAAAAAACTTCCATTATGAATAGTTCCTGTACTGACCGGGAATCGAACCTGTCACCCTCATCATGGTTATGCTGAATACCCGGCTATGTGGTCCACACACAATCACTTTTTCGATGTAATCATTAATGATCGATCTGAATCAAATGTTTATTTTAAATGTGTATTGATTAGACTGTCCCAAGAAAATCGATGTTCGAAAAGTCAAGGTGCTCAACCAGGCACCAAAATTATCTCTATCAATTATCATTATCAGTCCTATCTTTGGATAGTATCAACTGATACTATCAGTAGGGGCACTGATAGAGATACTATCAATTTTTTTGAACTGATGGATAGAAGATAAAATAATTATCTCTATCAGCTGATAGAAGGTTACTGATACTATCAGCATTTTTACTATCAAGGATAGACGTGGTCTATCTCTATCATCTATCTTTAGAAAAAAAGATACTATCAGAAAAATTCTATCATTATCTCTATCTATCCTATCATTGATAGCAAATCCGGAACATAAATTTTCCGCATAGTGGGAAAAATTTGAATAAAAAAATATTAACTTTAAATGAAATATTGGTTTTAATCAACAATTTTTATCTTCCGGATACAACAAAACGAGTTCCGCCGCCATTTTGAAATCCAAGATGGCGGCCATCGGATTTCAAAAACTGTTGTAAACCCATGCAATATGGATATTTTCGGAACGGGCTCGAAGAGTAGAAGCCAAAAATCGATGTCTGCCGCCATTTTGAAATCCAAGATGGCGGCTATCGGATTTCAAAAACTGTTGTAAACCCATGCAATATGGGTATTTTCGGAACGGGCTCGAAGAGTAGATGTCGAAAATCGGTGTCCGCCGCCATTTTGAAATCCAAGATGGCGGCCATCGGATTTCAAAAACTGTTGTAAACCCATGCAATATGGATATTTTTGGAACGGGTTCGAAGAGTAGAAGCCAAAAATCGATGTCCGCCGCCATTTTGAAATCCAAGACGGCGGCCATCGGATTTCAAAAACTGTTATAAACCCATGCAATATGGATATTTTCGGAACGGGCTCGAAGAGTAGAAGCCAAAAATCGGTGTCCGCCGCCATTTTGAAATCCAATATGGCGGCCATTGGATTTCAAAAACTGTTGTAAACCCATGCAATATGGGTATTTTCGGAACGGGCTCGAAGAGTAGTTGTCGAAAATCGGTGTCCGCCGCCATTTTGAAATCCAAGATGGCGGCCATCGGATTTCAAAAACTGTTGTAAACCCATGCAATATGGATATTTTCGGAACGGGCTCGAAGAGTAGGAGCCAAAAATCGATGTCCGCCGCCATTTTGAAATCCAAGATGGCGGCCATCGGATTTCAAAAACTGTTGTAAACCCATGCAATATGGATATTTTCGGAACGGGCTCGAAGAGTAGAAGCCAAAAATCGGTGTCCGCCGCCATTTTGAAATCCAAGTTGGCGGCCATTGGATTTCAAAAATTGTTGTAAACCTATGCAATATGGGTATTTTCGGAACGGGTTCGAAGAGTAGAAGCCAAAATCGATGTCCGCCGCCATTTTGAAATCCAAGATGGCGGCCATCGGATTTCAAAAACTGTTGTAAACCCATGCAATATGGATATTTTCGGAACGGGCTCGAAGAGCAGAAGCCAAAAATCGATGTCTGCCGCCATTTTGAAATCCAAGATGGCGGCTATCGGATTTCAAAAACTGTTGTAAACCCATGCAATATGGGTATTTTCGGAACGGGCTCGAAGAGTAGATGTCGAAAATCGGTGTCCGCCGCCATTTTGAAATCCAAGATGGCGGCCATCGGATTTCAAAAACTGTTGTAAACCCATTCAATATGGGTCTTTTCGGAACGGGCTCGAAGAGTAGATGTCAAAAATCGATGTCCGCCGCCATTTTGAAATCCAAGATGGCGGCCATCGGATTTCAGAAACTGTTGTAAACCCATGCAATATGGGTATTTTCGGAACGGGCTCGAAGAGTAGATGTCGAAAATCGATGTCCGCCGCCATTTTGAAATCCAAGATGGCGGCCATCGGATTTCAAAAACTGTTGTAAACCCATGCAATATGGATATTTTCGGAACGGGCTCGAAGAGTAGAAGCCAAAAATCGATGTCTGCCGCCATTTTGAAATCCAAGATGGCGGCTATCGGATTTCAAAAACTGTTGTAAACCCATGCAATATGGGTATTTTCGGAACGGGCTCGAAGAGTAGATGTCGAAAATCGGTGTCCGCCGCCATTTTGAAATCCAAGATGGCGGCCATCGGATTTCAAAAACTGTTGTAAACCCATGCAATATGGATATTTTTGGAACGGGTTCGAAGAGTAGAAGCCAAAAATCGATGTCCGCCGCCATTTTGAAATCCAAGATGGCGGCCATCGGATTTCAAAAACTGTTATAAACCCATGCAATATGGATATTTTCGGAACGGGCTCGAAGAGTAGAAGCCAAAAATCGGTGTCCGCCGCCATTTTGAAATCCAATATGGCGGCCATTGGATTTCAAAAACTGTTGTAAACCCATGCAATATGGGTATTTTCGGAACGGGCTCGAAGAGTAGTTGTCGAAAATCGGTGTCCGCCGCCATTTTGAAATCCAAGATGGCGGCCATCGGATTTCAAAAACTGTTGTAAACCCATGCAATATGGATATTTTCGGAACGGGCTCGAAGAGTAGAAGCCAAAAATCGATGTCCGCCGCCATTTTGAAATCCAAGATGGCGGCCATCGGATTTCAAAAACTGTTGTAAACCCATGCAATATGGGTATTTTCGGAACGAAGAGTAGATGTCAAAAATCGGTGTCCGCCGCCATTTTGAAATGCAAGATGGAGGCCATCGGATTTCAAAAACTGTTGTAAACCCATGCAATATGGATATTTTCGGAACGGGCTCGAAGAGTAGAAGCCAAAAATCGATGTCCGCCGCCATTTTGAAATCCAAGATGGCGGCCATCGGATTTCAAAAACTGTTGTAAACCCATGCAATATGGATATTTTCGGAACGGGCTCGAAGAGTAGAAGCCAAAAATCGGTGTCCGCCGCCATTTTGGAATCCAAGTTGGCGGCCATTGGATTTCAAAAATTGTTGTAAACCTATGCAATATGGGTATTTTCGGAACGGGTTCGAAGAGTAGAAGCCAAAATCGATGTCCGCCGCCATTTTGAAATCCAAGATGGCGGCCATCGGATTTCAAAAACTGTTGTAAACCCATGCAATATGGATATTTTCGGAACGGGCTCGAAGAGCAGAAGCCAAAAATCGATGTCTGCCGCCATTTTGAAATCCAAGATGGCGGCTATCGGATTTCAAAAACTGTTGTAAACCCATGCAATATGGGTATTTTCGGAACGGGCTCGAAGAGTAGATGTCGAAAATCGGTAGATGTCAAAAATCGATGTCCGCCGCCATTTTGAAATCCAAGATGGCGGCCATCGGATTTCAGAAACTGTTGTAAACCCATGCAATATGGGTATTTTCGGAACGGGCTCGAAGAGTAGAAGCCAAAAATCGATGCCGCCGCCATTTTGAAATCCAAGATGGCGGCCATCGGATTTCAAAAACTGTTGTAAACCCATGCAATATGGGTATTTTTGGAACGGGCTCGAAGAGATGTCGAAAATCGATGTCCGCCGCAATTTCTAAATCCAAGATGGCGGCCATCGGATATCAAAAACTGTTGTAAACCCATGCAAGATGGGTATATTCGGAACGGACTCGAAGAGTAGATGTCGAAAATCGATGTACGCCGCCATTTTGAAATCCAAGATGGCGGCCATCGGATTTGGAAAATCGATTGAAACCCATACAATATGGGTATTTTCGGAACAGGCTCGAAGAGTAGAAGTCGAAAATCGGTGTACGCCGCCATTTTGAAATCCAAAATGGCGGCCATCGGATTTTGAAAATCGAAAGATACCCATGAAATATGAGTATTTTCGGAACGGGTTCGAAGAGTAGAAGTTTGAAAAATCGATGTTTGGCGCCATTTTGAAATTCAAGATGGCGGCCATAGGATTTTGAAAGTCGATAGAAACCCATAAAATATTGGTATTTTCGGAACGGGTTCGATGAGTAGACGTCGGAAATCGATGTCCGGCGCCATACTGAAATCCAAGAAAGGGATTGCCGTGAGGGGGTTTATTCATCACTACCTGGAGAACCTGAAAAATTCGAATTTGAGTTCTTTTTAACATATCTTTTCATGCGCTCTTATTATTGTTGTCGAAGAGTTATTACAAGTTTTATTTTGTGTTGAATGTACTATTTTAACTTGTAAATATTTACCTAGGATTAATGCGCATTTATAGGGCTATGGCAGAATAGAAGCCCGCAATCCTATTTCGATAGCCAACATTCAGGCCATTTCGGGCCGTGATTAAGTACTAGAGATAGAAACCTTTCCCTGGCACAGACTTCAAGTTATAGAACTCTAGTGATGAAACCCGAATCGGGATGCCCCTTAGGATTGAAATTCCTAGACAAAACACAAGCTATGAAAGTAACTAATGCTGCGAACGAAAGGCAACCGCCAGAGAAAATACGATTACAGGATTGACTGATGGACCAACAACATTAATGAAACCTCGTCATCCTGTCATCGGAAATTGTTATCCACTAGGGTAACAGGGCTAAATATATGTTCTGTGTTGTGTACGTCCAAATGTGATGTCCTTATTTATTACGCATTTGTAAGGTTTCACTATAATATGTTATATTTTAATGTGCATTTGTAGTGCTACATTATTTTTTCGTAGAGTTAAAAACGAAACATCCTAACTTCAATTCTAAGCAATTCGAGTACGTCCACAAAAAATGGAGTTTCTGGCAGCAAATTTCAGTTGGGTGAAAAAAGATTTTTTTTCAAATGGAAGCAAACGGAAGCAACATCAATAACATCTATTGGTTAGACGCACGCAACCCTGAAGTTAGGTGGAAATAACTTTGATAAATAAATAAGCGGGGATTCGTTTGTTGGGTCACGACTGCACCCCGATTAGCGAATCGTATTCATTGGTTGAGGCAACTGACCAAAATGCTCTAGAGACACGCAAGTGACGAGAATTACATCACGATATACCCACATACTTGCACAAACCTTCTGTATATAGGAGCTTCGGTGCGTCGGCGGTCAGAATTAAAACTTGATTTTAACATAGACAATGCTTTTCAGTTGGGTTTTGCCCCAACCAACGAACAACCAACGAGCAGCACTGTGCTCTTATTTTTCCGCGTAAATGGAAAATCCCAAATTCCTAAATTTGAGTACATTTAAACTACCTTTAAAGTTTTTTTTTTATCTCCTCTCTCATTAACTCTCTATATTGTTGTCAAAGTTCGAAAAGCAAAACAACCCAACTTTGACAGTTCGGTACGGGAAGCCACAATTGAATAAAAAGAACAGTGCCAAAGACGGCTCATAATTAATTAATTAATTTTTACTAGTCGTCTTCGACAGTACCCAAGTTTGAGTATATTGAACTGGCAGTTGGGTAAAACAAAACTTAGGCGGTAAGTACATTTATCATACGGGATCAAATGTGAATAACCTATCCCAGCATCATTTCCTCTCAAATCCCCAACTTTTCCTAAAATCCCCAACTACTCGTAAAATGCCCAACTTGCTGCTGAGATTTTCCAGAGGCATCATTTTCCTCGAAGAACCTCATGAGTTCTAAGTTCTCTTTATTCTCCCCAATATCTCCCAAAACTTTCAAAGTTCCTTAAAAATCTCCAAATCCTCCTAAAATGTCCAACTTTTTCTCAAATCCCCAACTTCTCCTAAAATCCCCAACATCTAAAAAAATACAAAACTTGCTGCTTGGATTTCACAGAGGCATCATTTTCTTCGAAGAACCTAATGATTCCTAAGCTTTCTTTATTCTCCCCAATATCTCCCAAAACTCCCAAAGTTCCTTAAAAATCTACAAATTCTCCTAAAATGCCCAACTTTAAAAAAAAAATGCCCAACTTGCTGCTTCGATTTTCCAGAGGTACCATTTTCCTCGAAGAACCTAATGAGTTCTAAACTTCGTTTATCCTCCCCAATATCTCCTAAAAACCCCCTTCCTTAAAAATTTCTCAACTTCTCCCAAAGTCCCCAACTTCTAAAAAAATGCCCATCTGGCTGCTTAGATTTTCCAGAGGCATCATTTTTTTTTTTCGAAGAATCTCATGAACTCTAAGTTTCTCTTATTCTCCCCAATATCTTCTAAACACCCCAAAGTTCCTTAAAAATCCCCAACTTCTCCTAAAATGCCCAACTTCTTTTCCAATCCTCAACCTTTCCTAAAATGCCCAACATCTCCCAACATCCGCAACATCTAAAAAAAATAGCCAACTTGCTGCTTAGATTTCCCAGAGGCATCATTTTCCTGAAGGAACCTAATGATTCCTAAGTTTTCTTTATTCTCCCCAATATCTCTCAAAAACACCAACGTTCCTTAAAAATCTCCAATGTTCCTCTAAAATCCTCAACTTCTCCTAAAATGCCCAACTTCTTCTCAAATCATCAACCTTTCCTAAAATGCCCAACTTCTCCAAAAATGTCCAACTTGCTGCTTGGATTTTCCAGAGGCATCATTTTTCTCGAAAAACCTCATGAGCCCAAGTTTTCTTTATTCTTCCATAATATCTCCTAAAAACCCCAACGTTCCTTAAAAATCCCCAACTTCGCCCAAAATCCCCAACTTCTAAAAAATGCCCAACTTGCTGCTTAGATTTCCCAGAGGCATTATTTTCCTCAAAGTAGCTAATTATTCCTAAGTTTTTTTTTAATTTCCCCAATATCTCCTAAAAACCCTAACGTTCCTTAAAAATCCCCAACGTTTCTTAAAAATCCCCAACTTCTCCTTAGATGACCAACTTCTTCAAAAATGTCCTAATTGCTGCTCAGAT
Organism: Aedes albopictus; assembly: GCF_035046485.1. Taxonomy (NCBI): domain Eukaryota; kingdom Metazoa; phylum Arthropoda; class Insecta; order Diptera; family Culicidae; genus Aedes; species Aedes albopictus. The sequence continues at coordinate 100,746,879 of NC_085137.1, read as the reverse complement.
TTCCCAAATGCATAATTTTCCTTGAAGACCCTAAAGAGTCCTAAGTTTCCTTTATCCTCCTCAATATCTCATCAAAACCCCTACGTTCCTTAAAAAATCCCCAAATTCTCCTTAAATACCCAACTTCTTCTCGAACCCCCAACTTCTCCTAAAATCCCCAACTTCTAAAAAAATGCCCAACTTCTCGTAAAATGCCCAACTTGCTGCTTAGATTTTCCAGACGCATCATTTTCCTCGAAGAACCGAATTATTCCTAAGATTTCTTTTCTTACCCAATATCTCCTTAAAACTCCAACGTTCCTTGACAATCCCCAACGTTCCTTAATATCCCAAACTTCTCCTAAAATCCCCAACATCTAAAAAAATACCCAACTTGCTGCTTGGATTTTCCAGAGGATCATTTTCCTCGAAGAACTTTATGAGTTCTAAGTTTCCTTTATTCTCCCCAGTATCTCCTAAAAACTCCAACGTTCTTTAAAAATCCCCAACTTCGCCTAAAATGCTCAACTTGCAGCTTAGATTTCCCAGAGGCATCATTTTCCTCGAAGAGCATGATGATTCCTAAGCTTTCTTTATTCTCCCCAATATCTCCCAAAACTCCCAAAGTTCCTTAAAATTCCCCAATTTCTCTTAAAATCCCCAACTTCTAAAAAATACCCAACTTGCTGCTTAGATTTTCCAGAGGCATCATTTTTTTCCGAAGAGCCTCATGAGTTCTAAGTTTCCTTTATCCTCCCCAATATCGCCTAAAAATCCCCAACGTTCCTTTAAAACCTGAGAAACAGTCTCCTCCCAGTGGGGGTGTTATGCCAGATAGAAGAAGAATGCACTAACATCGTCGAATAAAAAAAAACTTTTAAATTGCCGCACGCATAGACCCCCTCATCTGAACAGCACCGCAGCAGAGCTACGAGTGCGAGGGATTTAAATGTATGCTCTTGTAAATAAACTTTCATCGGTGCTTTCGCTCCGTCGAAAAATAAGTTTAGTGCACGTCGCACTTAGTTTGCTCACACGATTTATTAATACCAAACTCCGCCTCGATTGCTTCCGCAGGCGGAGATGCGACGTGTCAAAGAGCGAACTCGTTTTCCGTTCGCAACGACAGCACCAGCAGCTGCCGTCGTCCTCATGCTGTGGAGCAACAACAAACGAACGCGCGAACTGATAGGGTGATGACCATTGTTTTGGTATGAAGTTTATGCAATTTGGAGTGTTATTTTCAAAATCATTTTTTGGGTAATCTACAAAAGATAGAGTTTTGCTGTCAAAGAAACATTCTTAGAGCACAAGTTTGTACATGTTTTGTAGAAGAACTTTTTTAACAGAAGTTATTTATTCATTTCAAATTTTTCAAAAATACCTTAAAAATGACTGATTTTTAAGACACTTTTTGCAAACTTTTTGAAATTTTAACCTTTAAAGTAGTTTTTACTAAATCCCCGTCAAAGAAGCTAAAAAATATAAGTTCATTAGCTTTCGTTTCGAGCATTAATGCCTAATGTACGACCTTTAATTCCTGAGATATTCGATTTCAAAAATGAGATAACTTTAAAAAAATAAAATGTGAATAACTCACTTAGCATCGTCCCGAAGATGGGCAACTTCGAGCCCGAAACCGGTCGACCAAAAAGGTAATTTTTAAAGTTCCTTTTAATTAGTAAGAACGATAAGTGTTGTGTTCCGTCTCGTGTTCGCCTATTTTGTAACTCACTTAGCAGTGATTTTCGACCCTATGTTCCTTGGGCATTTTTTCATAACTTTTGAAGACCTAGCTACCCTAAAATTTTGTAAAGTCCGGAACCAATCACTCTGTATGAAATCCGATGGCCGCCATCTTGGATTTCAAAATGGCGGCGTCCATCGATTTACGACTTCTACTCTTCGAGCCCGTTCCGAAAATACCTATATTGCATGGGTTTACAACATTTTTTGAAATCCGATGGCCGCCATCTTGGATTTCAAAATGGCGGCGGACACCGATTTTTGGCTTCTACTCTTCGAGCCCGTTCCGAAAATACCTATATTGCATGGGTTTACAACATTTTTTGAAATCCGATGGCCGCCATCTTGGATTTCAAAATGGCGGCGGACATCGATTTTTGGCTTCTACTCTTCGAGCCCGTTCCGAAAATACCCATGTACAACCTTTTTTGAAATCCGATGGCCGCCATCTTGGATTTCAAAATGGCGGCGTCCATCGATTTACGACTTCTACTCTTCGAGCCCGTTCCGAAAATACCTATATTGCATGGGTTTACAACATTTTTTGAAATCCGATGGCCGCCATCTTGGATTTCAAAATGGCGGCGGACACCGATTTTTGGCTTCTACTCTTCGAGCCCGTTCCGAAAATACCTATATTGCATGGGTTTACAACATTTTTTAAATCCGATGGCCGCCATCTTGGATTTCAAAATGGCGGCGGACATCGATTTTTGGCTTCTACTCTTCGAGCCCGTTCCGAAAATACCCATGTACAACCTTTTTTGAAATCCGATGGCCGCCATCTTGGATTTCAAAATGGCGGCGTCCATCGATTTACGACTTCTACTCTTCGAGCCCGTTCCGAAAATACCTATATTGCATGGGTTTACAACATTTTTTGAAATCCGATGGCCGCCATCTTGGATTTCAAAATGGCGGCGGACACCGATTTTTGGCTTCTACTCTTCGAGCCCGTTCCGAAAATACCTATATTGCATGGGTTTACAACATTTTTTAAATCCGATGGCCGCCATCTTGGATTTCAAAATGGCGGCGGACATCGATTTTTGGCTTCTACTCTTCGAGCCCGTTCCGAAAATACCCATGTACAACCTTTTTTGAAATCCGATGGCCGCCATCTTGGATTTCAAAATGGTGGCGGACACCGATTTTCGACATCTACTCTTCGAGCCCGTTCCGAAAATACCCATATTGCATGGGTTTACAAAAATTTTTGATATCCGATAGCCGCCATCTTGGATTTCAAAATGGCGGCGGACATCGATTTTCGACATCTACTCTTCGAGCCCGTTCCGAAAATACCCATATTGCATGGGTTTACAACAATTTTTGAAATCCGATAGCCGCCATCTTGGATTTCAAAATGGCGGCGGACATCGATTTTCGACTTCTACTCTTCGAGCCCGTTCCGAAAATACCCATATTGCATGAGTTTACAACAGTTTTTGAAATCCGATGGCCGCCATCTTGGATTTCAAAATGGCGGCGGACACCGATTTTCGACATCTACTCTTCGAGCCCGTTCCGAAAATACCCATATTGCATGGGTTTACAACAGTTTTTGAAATCGGATGGCCGCCATCTTGGATTTCAAAATTGCGGCGGACACCGATTTTCGACATCTACTCTTCGAACCCGTTCCAAAAATACCCATATTGCATGGGTTTACAACAATTTTTGAAATCCGATGGCCGATATCTTGGATTTCAAAATGGCGGCGGACATCGATTATCGACTTCTACTCCTCGAGCCCGTTCCGAAAATACCCATATTGCATGGGTTTACAACAGTTTTTGAAATCCGATGGCCGCCATCTTGGATTTCAAAATGGCGGCGGACACCGATTTTTGACATCTACTCTTCGAGCCCGTTCCGAAAATACGCATATTGCATAAGTTTACAACAATTTTTGAAATCCGATAGCCGCCATCTTGGATTTCAAAATGGCGGCGGACATCGATTTTCGACTTCTACTTTTCGAGCCCGTTCCGAAAATACCCATATTGCATGGGTTTACAACAATTTTTGAAATCCGATAGCCGCCATCTTGGATTTCAAAATGGCGGCGGACATCGATTTTCGACTTCTACTCTTCGGGCCCGTTCCGAAAATACCCATATTGCATGGGTTTACAACAGTTTTTGATATCCGATAGCCGCCATCTTGGATTTCAAAATGGCGGCGGACATCGATTTTCGACATCTACTCTTCGAGCCCGTTCCGAAAATACCCATATTGCATGGGTTTACAAGAGTTTTTGAAATCCGATAGCCGCCATCTTGGATTTCGAAATGGCGGCGGACATCGATTTTCGACTTATACTCTTCGAGCCCGTTCCGAAAATACCCATATTGCATGGGTTTACAACAATTTTTGAAATCCGATAGTTGCCATCTTGGATTTTAAAATGGCGGCGGACATCGATTTTCGACTTCTACTCTTCGAGCCCGTTCCGAAAATACCCATATTGCATGGGTTTACAAGAGTTTTTGAAATCCGATAGCCGCCATCTTGGATTTCAAAATGGCGGCGGACATCGATTTTCGACTTCTTCTCTTCGAGCCCGTTCCGAAAATACCCATATTGCATAGGTTTACAACAATTTTTGAAATCCGATAGCCGTCATCTTGGATTTCAAAATGGCGGCGGACATCGATTTTCGACTTCTACTCTTCGGGCCCGTTCCGAAAATACCCATATAGCATGGGTTTACAACAGTTTTTGATATCCGATGGCCGCCATCTTGGATTTCAAAATGGCGGCGGACATCGATTTTCGACATCTACTCTTCGAGCCCGTTCCGAAAATACCCATATTGCATGGGTTTACAAGAGTTTTTGAAATCCGATAGCCGCCATCTTGGATTTCAAAATGGCGGCGGACATCGATTTTCGACTTATACTCTTCGAGCCCGTTCCGAAAATACCCATATTGCATGGGTTTACAACAATTTTTGAAATCCGATAGCCGCCATCTTGGATTTTAAAATGGCGGCGGACATCGATTTTCGACTTCTATTCTTCGAGCCCGTTCCGAAAATACCCATATTGCATGGGTTTACAACAGTTTTTGATATCCGATAGCCGCCATCTTGGATTTCAAAATGGCGGCGGACATCGATTTTCGACTTCTACTCTTCGAGCCCGTTCCGAAAATACCCATATTGCATGGGTTTACAACAGTTTTTGATATAAGATGGCCGCCATCTTGGATTTCAAAATGGCGGCGGACATCGATTTTCGACTTCTACTCTTCGAGCCCGTTCCGAAAATACCCATATTGCATAGGTTCACAACAATTTTCGAAATCCGATAGCCGCCATCTTGGATTTCAAAATGGCGGCGGACATCGCTTTTCGACTTCTACTCTTCGAGCCCGTTCCGAAAATACTCATATTGCATGGGTTTACAACAGTTTTTGAAATCCGATGCCCGCCATCTTGGATTTCAAAATGGCGGCGGACATCGATTTTCGACTTCTACTCTTCGAGCCCGTTCCGAAAATACCCATATTGCATGGGTTTACAACAATTTTTGAAATTCGATAGCCGCCATCTTGGATTTCAAAATGGCGGCGGACATCGATTTACGACTTCTACTCTTCGAGCCTATTCCGAAAATACCCATATTGCATGGGTTTAATAATGTCTATTCAGAACATAACTTAATATTTTATGACGGCTTATGATGCGTCTTGCTCATTGTCCAACAATTTTCTTTCTATCAGTCTATCAATTGATAGAGATAGAACTTCTATCTCTATCAATTGATAGAAGTTTTACTGATAGTATCTCTATCACTATTTTTACTGATAGAGATACTATCTTTATTTTTTCTATCCCTGATAGAACCCGTTCTATCAGTGATACTATCACTGATAGAAAAGAACTGATAGTATCAGTAGCTCAAATTGATAGTATCAGTGGTCTATCAGATAATTGATAGTATCACCTTCTATCAGATAATTTCGGTGCCTGTGCTCAACCCTTAAATGAAAGATAAGCATATTTCAAGAATTTTTGTAGAACATTTCGATTTTCTAAAAAATCATTTAGAGGTTCCGCCAGGGCGATTTTTGAAAAATGGCCTATTTTCATAAAAAAATGTCAAAAAAATCATTTTTTCATAATATTTTTACAACTTCTGATTTTTTTTTATTATTTTTGTATTTTTCTACGGACCTCTAGGCATTCTTGAAGGGGATAAGTTTTTGAAATATTGTATTTATATTGACGGCGGAACCGTTTTTATGTTAATAAAAAGACTATTTTTTGAGAATTTTTCATCTAATCTTAAAAAAAATACGTGCACGATTTTTTATTTTGAAAGTTTCATCTGATAGTACTATTTGTATGCGTCATTTCTCTAAAAAAAGATTTAAAATATCTTGTCTAGAAGCTGAGATATTACGCTTTAAGTGATTTGACAATATTTCATTTTTTTGCAAAACTTCGTATATTTGGAATATTGTAAGGTCTTTGTGACACTCCAAATGTTCGTATATTAAAAGAACTTAAAAAAACAACTTTCCTTGTTGGATGGTCAAGCTAGTTTTAACATGGATCTTTTATTCTGGGCTGGTTGGCAGTAGATTCATGAAGAGCTTTTATCTGAATATAGGCCTGTCCAGCTTTTCAAAAATGTTCTCTGATTCTCAAGTCCACCCCCATATTTTGATTGGCATCCTAAAAGAAGTAACTGGTCAAAATTTCAGCCTAATCCATTGAAATTAAGAGGTGCATCAAATCAATTTTGTGTTTTTCGACTATTTTTGAACTTCAAAAAATCATAACTATACTAAAACATGTCAAAACTTAATTCTTTCGGCAGAAATTGAAAGCTATACTTGTCTGCTACAACTTCTCCGAACAACGTGTGCCAATAAAATTGAAGGAAACATGTGTAATTATCACATTTGTAATCAGAAAAACCTTAAAAAGTTGATTTTTTGATAGATTTCGTTCTGGAACACCCTAATATACGTAATAAGTTGGATTTTTCAAAACGGCATCATATTCTCCAATGTTTTTTGATAATTTGCTTCTTTGACACCAATGCTGTAGGAGTTGAGCAAAAATTACTAAAATTCGTGAAAGTCAAATGTGGCCTAAAAACTAGCTTTTTGGAGGCAATCACGTTGTGGCGCGAAATTGTACTGAACGTAGTAGCTTTGCTTCCTAGTAGTTTGCCTTGGCTACCCCCTACCACGGGTGATAACAAACAAGCGCAATGACAGGTGTTGGCTATCATATCAGTGCTGACGCGATGCCACTTTTTGCGCGCCAAAGCGTGATTGCACCCGAAAAGCTAGTTTTTAGGTCACATTTGGCTTTCACGAATTTTAGTAATTTTTGCTCAACTCCTACAGCATTGGTGCCAAAGAAGCAAATTATCAAAAAACATTGGAGAATATGATGCCGTTTTGAAAAATCCAACTTATTACGTATATTAGGGTGTTCCAGAACAAAATCTATCAAAAAATCAACTTTTTAAGGTTTTTCTGATTACAAATGTGATAATTACACATGTTTCCTTCAATTTTATTGGCACACGTTGTTCGGAGAAGTTGTAGCAGACAAGTATAGCTTTCAATTTCTGCCGAAAGAATTAAGTTTTGACATGTTTTAGTGTAGTTATGATTTTTTGAAGTTCAAAAATAGTCGAAAAACACAAAATTGATTTGATGCACCTCTTAATTTCAATGGTTTAGGCTGAAATTTTGACCAGTTACTTCAGTGAATAACTACAACTATGAAGGGTATCGTGGTAACTAGTAGCAACGCATTTAGTTCGAGATTACGTCGTGGAATTCCTGACTACTGTGCCCCTTTTTCTGAAATAGGAACGACCATTCCATGCATAGCTAAGTCATGGTTTTTACTGAAGACTTGAACTTGAAATATAATAGACAAAACTAAACTTTTGTAGAAATACGCGAATTTCTAATTCTCATAAATTGCAGAATCAATATATGTATATTTATTTTTCTTAATATCTGTGTAATTTCTCAATTAAATATAATTGCAAATAATTTGGATAGAATATAGCTCTAGCAAAACACAAAACTACAGATAAATCACGATGAAGAATTTTGCGTATAAGAAATACAAAACATTTCTGATCACATGTGTTGGCGTAAGTGCAAAACTGATCGATCAGCAACACACGTGTAAATCAAAAGACTGCCGTTGTCCGATAACTTTTACACATTTTGGTTGCCCTATCGTGCCTAAGCTTGTGATCAGACACGATTTGTACATCGTATATCCAAAATTCAGTATATTTGCAATTTCGTGTCAAAATATTAGATCATCAAAGAAATAAACGTTTGGGAATCATAAGATCGCGTATTTCCTCAAAAGCCCATTATTGTCTATTATTTTCTAAGTTTTTCAAAATCAGTCTTGACTCAATGATTTTTTATTAATTTCATCATTATTATGTTTTCTCTGCAAGGAATGGTTTTTGCTACTTCAGAAAAGGGGTGTAATAGTCGAGAATTCCACGACATAATATCGAAATTAATGCGTTGCTACCCGTCATTGTTGTAGTTATTCAGATATATGCTCTTCATGAATGTACTGCCAATCACCCCAGAATAAAAGTTCCATGTTTAACCCTCTAATACCCAATCCCGCCTTTAGACGGGGTATAGTTTGAGCATTTTTGTAATTTTTGTTTCGTGGAAAATCAATTTTTTTTATATTTTTGGCTGATATTTAGGACTGTTCTGTATATCTCAAAATGGTTTTTGGTGTATTTTAAAGCGTATTTACATTTTTTTTAAAATCATTGAAAAATTGATGTTTTAGTCACCTTTTAGAAGTCATTGTTTATTTTGTATTGAATCGCTACCATTAACATATTTTAAATTTTTCCCAAATCATTCTATCCTTGTTTAATAGTTTAAGGGAATCGAATACACTCTAAAATTATTTTCCTTAAAATTACACGGAAAATATTTTTTTCTGTAAAAAAAAAATTAAAATAATAATATTTCAACAATAATCATAAAATCTCAAAATGTTTTCTTCTCAAAAAATCTGGCTTCCAGGAAAAATATAAAAGTGTGGGGATGTTCAAAAATAAAAATTAGAAAAATCAAAAACTGAAATTCACGAAATCGAGATTTAAAAAGAATCATCTTCCAAAACATGTTTAAATCGATTTTAGATGACGAAAAATGATATTTAGATCAAAATCAAAAATTTGGGTATTAGAGGGTTAAACTAGCTTGACCATCCAATAAGGAAAGTTGCATTTTTAAACCTAACTTCTTTCAGTATACGTACATTGGAGTGTCACAAAGACCTTACAATATTCCAAATATACAAAGTTTTGCAAAAATTTGAGATATTGTCCAATCACTTAAAGCGTAATATCTCAGCTTCTAGACAAGATATTTTAAATCTTTTTTTAGAGAAATGGCGCATAAAAACAGTACTATCAAATAAAACTTTCAAAATTGTAAATAAAAAATCGCGCACGTATTTTTTTCTTAAATTTAGATGAAAAATTCTCAAAAAAAAAAGTTTTTTTATCAACATAAAAACGGTTCTGCCGTCAATATAAATACAATATTTCAAAAACTTACCCCCTTCAAGAATGCCTAGAGTCCCATAGAAAAATATAAAAATATTCAAAAAATTCAGAAGGTGAAAAAATATCACGAAAAAATGATTTTTTTTGAGACCAAAGGCCAGTTTTCAAAAATCGCCCTGGCGGAACCACTAAATGATTTTTTAGATAATCGAAATGTTCTACAAAAATACTTCAAATATGCATATCTTTCATTTAAGGGTTGAGCACCTTGACTTTTCGAACATCGATTTTTTTTGGGACAGCCTAGTATTGATTTGATTAAAGAGATTTTTAGACCTGCGCTGGTTTATTTCGGGATCCACGGCTCAACCCAGTCATCCGATAGAAGAACTCACATTTTGTGAGTTTTTCGGGAGAGTAACCAAGTAAGTACATATGTACTTATTTGAAATTTCAATCATTAATGTTTGATCAGTCATGATTAACTTTTTGGTTAAATTTTGCAAGTTGGCATTAATTAGCAGTAACATTTCTGGCTGAAAAACGGACTTTGACTCTAGCCACGTGGAGATTCTATGATTCTGAACAACTGAAGGTGTACTTCTAGGTTATGCTTGAAAATTGGCGATTCAGTCATCAAATTTATTAAAAACGATGATTACATTTTCATCCAACGTTTCGCGTCGTATGGAGGCTTCTTCAGGGACTCTGAAAATGTAATTTATTTACTGTTTGTTATTAGTGCTTAATTCCTTACCAAATTGCATAGTTTTTTTTTGCCTGGTCGGATTTGCCAACCATTGAAATGTCGTGGAGTCTGTTATGTATATTTATTTCACAAAGATTATGGTGTCGTTTTGGGGGTGATAACGAAAGCACCAGTTTAATAGGGTCTATTATGGATGGATTATCTAGTTTAGAAGTGCGTTAGTAATATTACGGTACATGTCACGTTCACGTGAGTACAGGGAATGTCACACATCGTGGTGTATCAACTAGCAATTTCAGAAAGGTTAGTGCGTTCCGTATCATTCTCCCCTACAGTAGTTTTCAGTATATGTACCTGTACTGATCAGCTGTCGGTCGGTCGGTCGGTGGATAATTTCCTTTGTGTTGTGTATAGTCTTGACTATAGTTGACTATAGTCTAACGTATGTAGTGCAACTTTTGGTTGGGGTAGTGTTTCGCCGCTTCGGGCCGGGAGTGTCAGTAACCGAAAAATAGTGATTAGGATTGGCGGCAAATGGGATAGGCGCAGGCAAACGTGTGTTCAATGTTCAATACAATCTGGTGAACGCAAAGTTTTCAACAATAATTGGGGGTACATGTTGTTAACTATATCGACCGTTAGCAATTCGATTGGCTCTGATCGGGTGTCGTTTATACAAAAGAAATATATAATAGTGATTGGGGATTGTACTGCGTTCTGGTGATAGTGAACATAATCGCCGTATTGCCTATTAGTATTCCGGTTCGTAGAACAACGTCGTCGCGTCGGCTGAATAAACATGTGAGTCAGCGCCATCCTTCCATGCAGCTGGGGAGATCCGTGATGAAATTTATTGCACATCAGTGACAGGATTGTACATCATCAAGAAGACACGCGTTTTAAAATAGTGCTGCCTCTACTTCTCCAGTAATTCGCCACAAGAAAGTAGATACATAGTGGAGAAAAGGTTCCCACAGTGCTATTGCTTATCATTGCCAGGTTTTAACGGTTCGACGTATGTACCGCATTACATACCAGCAGTTTGGTGTAGGTGTTTGAAGCAACGAGTGTTCAGAGTGCATGGTCGGCCTTTGTAGCCTAATAATAATTTGAAAGAGGCAGGTTTTGTTATGGTGTATTGAATAGTGCAAAATGCCTAACGAATTTGATACAAACATGGATAACCGACTGCCGCGAGGAGGAGAAGTGAGTATATATTTTATTGTTATTTGTTTTCTTCTACCTGATCTGCCGTGAACCGCATATTTGTCCCATTTGCATAGGAAATCCAGCAAAGATGGGACTGATATGCGATTCACGGTAGTGATGGTAACATGATTAAAATAGGGAAGTTCTTATAAAAGAAGAAATGTGACATTGTTCATGATTTTTTTTAGTTTATAACTATTGATTTCAGAGGAGTTTGCCGAATGAAATAGGTTCAAAAACAAAGAGACACATTACACTAGTTTACAAAATAAAACGAAAGTCGTGAACTTCTGTCAACGACCAAAATTTTTGAAGCACAATTTAGTACTGATTTCGAAACCGTGCTTCCAAATTTTTTAAGTAGAGCACTTTTTGAGTTTTAGCTCAATATCGAGTTTTACAACTTTTAAAAATATAGAATATACTCAAATTCAAATATCTTGCGTTTTGTTCAACCAATTTCAAATCTTTTTCCATAAATTAAAAGCTGAATACAATACAATTCGATCATCTGAATGCAGGTTTTGCGTCAGATTGATGAAATTCAAGATATTGGCGAGTTTTAAGGACGATCTTCTTAAATTTTAGCCAAATTTCCAAAAATATATGAAGAAATGTATTTTTTTCAATAAGAAAAAAACAATCTAAAAATTCTTTCTCAACGTTTATTTCACATATCATATGTAGGCGAGTTACAGTAAAAAATTCAGCTCAATCGTAGCAATGATTACGGAGAATGAGATGTGTGAAGTGAGCGACGTTGCTTAAAAATAGAACAAAAATCGATTTCAAATCATCAACCTTGTATGGAAAGTCGAAAAAATTTCCGCTCTACTGTAATTTTTTTCCTTCGCGTTTTCGAACTCAGGGCATGATTCTACACCAAAAATGATCATCAGCTTACCGAGTTCAAAAATGCTGTAAACTAGTGTTATTCAAATTTAGGCGAAATTTTATATAAACATCATATCACATACATATTCACATAATTAAACCGATTCGAATGGTTTACCTAAACAACACTTAAAGGTGCTAAAAGGTTTTCAACATCTTTCTCGATTTACGATGATGATGTCTGCGTTGAGCAAAGGGGTTGTTTACGTTCACATAACGAATAGAGAAATGCAATTTCGGTAAATTTCATAAAAAAGCCTAATGAACCCACAGGAAGCTTTTCTGAATCATAATCAAAACTCCCGCTTTTGATAATTTAGATAGAACCTTCTCAGTGATTCACAAGAAATTCCTTTGACGATCAAAGAGATTGTTGACGATTGCATTTTTTTTAAATAAGGTTTACCAATTGTTGAACATATTTCAAAAATTGAGTAATTTCTGAAAATATTATTTTAAATCGAATTTAAGTAGTTCTTGTTCATAGTAAACGACTGATGTAGATACGTATGCATAAGCTCTACAATATTTAACCGCTGTAATTACCGTAAACTGGGGTCCAGTTCAATAATATCAGGTGCAATGCATGGTTCTAAACACATATGTTTAAAGCATGTATGTACTGAGCGGACCTGTACCAAGTTCCGTTAATGAAATTCTTACAAGAAACTGCTACATTAAAAAAAAAAACAAATGTTTAAAAGGCCAAATTTGAAAACTTTCAATCCGAGGTGAAGTTGATCAACCAATTGTTATGTCATTGGATGGTTCTTAAATAGGAAAATTATTGAACAAACTATATTTGATGATGCTGAATCTAAATAAGTTTTTAAAATTCTTACAACTGGTGTAATTTGTATGTTTAAAATAAAATATAGTTTAGTAGGTTACAGAATGGCACACATTAAAGCCTAACGGTATGCAATTTCTTTAAAAAATGTCTTACTTTCGCAAAAATATGATGTTTTTAATGAAAAAAAAACCCATGTTCACATCAATTTTAACTCAAAGTTATGTTCTTTTGAACGACAGTCTTTTTACCGAGTTTTAATACACATCCAAAAAAGTCGATATTTTTATGTAAAATTTAACAGAATTGGCATAAAAATCTTCAAAAATTGTTTAAATAAATTCACACAATTGATTTACGTTAAAAGTTCTTCCACTGAAACAGAATGGCACCGTCCTCAGTGGTTGAAGGGTCTGGATCCCATAGTGATTGAATTCACCCCGCTGATCAACTAGATTACGGTACAAAATTGTAAATATTTTGCAAACAAAAATAATCATCGTTGACACGAAAACTGCACAATTCTTAACCCTCCTTTGGCATTAGGGTAATTTTTGACCCAAACCGTACACTACGTCAGCGAGCTGCTGCCAACGAGATGCAAAAGAAAGGTTAAAAAGGACATCTAAGGATAGTTTATGTTGGAGAGCTGAGAGAGCATCGGGATCTTATAGAACCGTCTGAGGTTATCCAAGCACTCCCGTGAGTACAGGACATTGAATCTACAATCGTAACTAAAGATCTCACGCTATATTTTGAATAAGGCTTAAAATCAAATAGGCTCCAATGTCCTTCTAAACTCCCTGATAATCTCTTGTAAGAACCTAAACCCCCCCCCCACGAAGCCCATTGAAACCTTAGACACCTTTCCGATAACCCCTGAACCCACCCGAAACATTTTGATTTTTTCTCGGAACCCTTATGAAACACCATTCAAAGCCTCCTAGAACCCCCTGAAATGTTTTGAAATCTCTTGAGACCCCTCAAAACTCTCTTGGAAGCAATATCTCCTGAAATGATTTGAAATGCTTTGAAACGTCTTAAAATCCCTCTGAAGCATCCCTGACTTATTATTCTATAAAACATCATCAAACCTCTGGAAACCACTTACAACCCCTACCTCTTAGAAAATCCTGAAACTATCTAAAACACCCTGAAACGCCTTTATACCCTTTTAAAGCTCTTTAAAACTCTCTTAATAGCTACCCTGAACTCTTAAACATCCTTGGAAGCCCCATGAATATCTTCAGAAAGGGCTTGAAACCTTTTTGAAAGCATACTGAGAACGCTGCAAACCACTTCCAATAAATCCCCCATGAATTCTCATGAAACCATCTGAAATCCTCGAAAACGCCTTGAAATGTTTTGATGCTCACCTGAAAACCCCTTGACACTCCCATGAAAGCCCTTGAATCCCCCTAAAACGCCTTTAAATCCCTCTGAAATATTTCTCAAAACTCCGGAAAACACTGCCAAACCCTCTTAAGTATCCTGAAACGTCTTGCATGAAATCTATCTAAAACATCCCTGAAACCTCATTGAAAGCATCCTAAACCCCACGAGAACTACTTCCAAACCCAATCCTCAACCTCGTGATACCACCAAAAGCTCCCGAAGCGCCTTTAAATTCCTCAGAAAACCCCTTAAACTTCATTGAAAGTCCCCTAAAACCTAATGAGTGTCGGAAGCCCATCCGAAACCCTTCCGAAACCCCCTGAAACGTTTTGATATGCGTTGAAACTACCCAAGTAACCACGCTGCTCAGGCTGTAATGCATGCATAAATACGGTAAAGTGGGAGAGGGTCTGAATACATTTATAATGCGGCTTTGTTGGAGTCCTTTCCCGCTTTAATTCAATTAACTTGTACATACAGAGTACTGCTCGCACTATATAACACCGTATTTATGCATGCCTTAACGGCTCGAGCAGCGTGGTTACTTGGGAAATTTCCTCAATGGGTTCCTTCTATGGTTCCTCTAAGACTTTCTGGAATTCCTCTAGTTTATCTCGTACCATTCCGCTTGGTTATCTCTAAGAATTTGATGAAAATTTTTTGAAGAAAGACCCCCGGGATTACTTCAGGAGTTCCTTCTAACCCAAATGCCACGTTATAAATTCTTTCTGGAGTTTTTTTGACCAAGAAATCCTGTCGAAATTCTTCCAGGGTTTGCTTATGATGTTCCCTCACAAATTCCTTCAGAAGTTCTTGCAAGATGTTTTTCTGACATTGTTTCTTAAATTCCTTCTGATTTTGTCTTAGAGTTCCTTCTGTAGTTGCACAGAAATTCTTCCTGGGATTCCTCCAAAAGTGTTTCTGGGATCACATCAAGTTTTTCTTCTGAGATTCTTCAAAAAGTTCTTTCCGGTATTCTTCCACGAAATCCTTCTAGGCTTCTTTGATTTTTTTTGAAGGAATCCACCTTAGAGAATCCACAGAAGAAACTTGTTGAAGGAATCCTCTGTAGGAATTCATGAAGGAATCTTTTATGGCATTTCTAGAAAAATCGACAGTTGGAATTTCTAGTGGAATCGACAGATACAATTTTTGACGGAATCTGCAATGCAAAAGGAGCCCCTGGAGAAATTGGCGTGACGGGAGTAGCTGGTTACCCTAGATAAACTCAGTTTGATATGCTCTTTAGAAAATGTAAAGACAACATAAAGAGAACGCTGTGAATTGTTACCTGGAAATAGTCAAGTTGTGCCAAAAATTCTCCGTCATCAATGTACGGTACCTGCAATAGCAACGGTACAACCTAGAGAGACTATAGCAACCAGATGTCGCATAGAATCTTGAAGCAGCATTCTGACTTCAGAGCTGCTGGAGAACAGTAAAAGTAGCTATAAACAAAATAGACAAGAGCGTCGTTGAGTACGTGATTCAATTTTTTTTGTCAATTTTAATTACCCTAAATACTCCAAATTAGCGTTTCAATAAAATTTGCCTCCTGAGGGAGTGGACGTGGGTACCGACTTATGTCAAATTCCATAAACAGTGAAGTGTTTTTTTTTTTAATGTGCACACGTGGGTGATGGTAATAATCACATTAACCATTTTACATAGTTATTTTGAAAAAAAAATCTGTTTTGACTTAAAAATAAAGCTCCTTAGTCGTCGACTAACCGTGACTAAGGAGGACGACAGGGCTGGGAACGGAGTCCGACGAGAAGTGATTTTTGAGGAGATTAACGCATCGCGGTCTGTAATGCTGCAGTATGGAACCCTGCAGAACGTAAAGCGCTTCAAATAGGCGCGTAAGCAGCAGACCGCCCTCTTTCGAAAATCGTTTGAAAGAAGCGGAATGCGAGAAAATGGAGCTGAAGTGTCGGCTTCGTATCGCGTGCCGAGTGCAGGGATAAAGAAGGGGGCGGCTGGACGGACGAATGTGAGGTGTTTGTTGAAAGGTGGAAGTAGCACTGAGAACCAACACAATGGAGGAAATGGCTACGTCAGTGCAGCAGAGGATGTAAATGATCCAACTCCCAAGCTGAGGGAAATTAAGGATAGGGGATAAAACTTTGAATTTTCCAAGCTTTATTTTTTTAATAAATGTAGTATGTACATTAAGGTGGCCCACAGTTATATGAAAAACAAAAATTTCGAAAAATACCAAGTCTTACCTCCTAAATCAGTTGTTTTGGACTCCCAGAAGCTACGTTCAAAATTTGAGCAAAATCAATTAAGCCTAAGGGGGCGCTCAAAACGCTTGAAGTTTGTATGGGAAAACTGGGCAAAATGTATGCAGAAATTTTAAGTTTTCGAATTTTGCCGCTAGGTGGCACTGTAAGCGTTCAATAATCAAACCCTTTGGTATTATTGTAGGTGACTGTATGCCAAACAACTTTGTCGAAGACCGCAAAGTGATCCTACGTCTGTGAAAAAAGTTATACCCTAGGTAAAGTGAGGATAAACTTAATTTTTGTTTTTCCAATACACGTAAAGGAATAATATCAATAATGAAATCTCAATACTTTGCCTCACTTTGCCTAGGGTATAACTTTTTTCACAGCCGTTGGATCACTTTGCGGTCTTCGACAAAGTTGTTTGGCATACAGTCACCTACAATAATACCAAAGGGTTTGATTATTGAACGCTTACAGTGCCACCTAGCGGCAAAATTCGAAAACTTAAAATTTTTGCATACATTTGGCCCAGTTTTCCCATACAAACTTCAAGCGTTTTGAGCGCCTCCTTAGGCTCAACCGATTTTGCTCAAATTTTGAACGTAGATTCTGGGAGTCCAAAACAACTGATTCAGGAGGTAAGACATGGTATTTTTCGAAATTTTTGCTTTTCATATAAGTGTGGGCCACCCTAATGTACATGTAAGTTTGAGCCACCCTACCCTACACTCCAAACAATTGCAATTCCAGACCAACAATTGAAAAGGCCACATCAACATTGCGTAAACAAACACGTTTCTGTCGACTTGAGGCCTTCTGAGATCCACCCACGCATCTCACCACCACTATCAGAAAGCTTGTTGTTTGCGCTTTCTGTTAGTGGTGGTGAGGTGTGTGGGTGGAGTTCAAAAGGCCTCAAGTCGATAGAAACATGTTTGTTTACAAAATGTTGTTGCGGCCTTTTCAATTGTTGGTCTTGAATTGTCTTAAAGTTATCGTGGTGTGATGCTTCTGGATTGAAAGACTAAAACGTGTCGCCTCACTGCATGGTTTGGCATGACTAAATACCAATGAGAACCAAGTAAGAAATAAGCCTCCGACCCCTACTAAAAAGCAAGTGAATTGACAGGGAAACGTTTTATATGCACATAGTGTAACGTTAAATCACACTGATCGCAGCAAAGTTGAAACGACGTACTACCTATGACTATGACCCGGTGTGGGAGTAGGTGAAGTGATAACTAACCGATTGAAAATGAATGTGCAATGAATTTGGGCAAATGAGTCAATTTCAAGCCAAATGAAAGAATGTCTCCCGCCTAGTACAATTCACTCCTGAAATTGTAAATTTTATTATTTTTTTAGAATAATTTTCTCTTGTAAATTAAGCCGAAAAAACAGATGGGAATTTTGTGATTTGTGTTCACTTTTCTATGTAGCAGAAGAGACAGAAGGAGAAAGAATTATTTAAAGGAAACAGTAAAGGTCGATGCACAGTAAACTCGTGGTTGGCCATTTACAGGGTATTGTACCATTTGGGCAGGTGTACCTATTTTGGGCACTTGTCGCTATAACTAAGTCAATTTCAAACCGATTGATTTGAATTTTTGTACAGCGTTAGATACTGTACGTGCCTAACTCTGGACAAGATTTCAAATCAATCGGTTTGAAATTGGCTTAGTTATAGCGGCAAGTGCCCAAAATAGGTACACTTGCCCAAATGGTACAATACCCTACTTAACCGGAAGCAATCTGTGTTCGATCGGTGTGTTTGTTTCCGCGTCAATCTATGCCGGCTATATTTAGTTAGCCATTATTGTAGCTATTTTTGTCCCATGGAGTCTATGCATAGGGATATGCAAGGGCATCGGTTGGTTTACAAGGGTTTAGTTATTTAACAGCAGTGTCTACCATTCATTTGATGGATGAATTATGTACCAATTGGCATGAAATCGACCTCAACGGTGATTACTGCTCGATTGGAGATAAAGCCAATATTGTCGAATGTATTTTTGGTGTAATTCGACCTGGTCTTTCCGGATTTATTTGCTTTGCTATCGATTCCTTCCACGTCTTTCGAGCGATTTTTTCTTTTGGTCATAGAATTTCTCATCCGGTTGCTTGGTCCACACTTTTGGGTAGATGACGTACTTCCGTCATAGGTTTCCTGACACGCTTCAGTCGATCCGAGGCGGCAGCCAGCGATGCACTTTCGGCTTTTAGTCTTCCCCAAAATTGGCGCGGGCCCAATAATGTGATGTGAATTATTTTGTCGTCAATTTTTGCCATTTTCACACAGTTCACACAGAGAAGAGGGAATCTAATTGGCTTTGAAGTGGTTTGTAATGAACTGTTAATTTACGTGCACAATACCTGGCTCAGTAACCGGCATTCGGTATGACTTGTTTCATTTCTAAATTTGTACATGAGTAAGTCATGGTCTGGATGGTTCGAATCTATGCCAAAAACGTAAATGGCCATATGTTTCCCAAAAACATTTCGATTTCATTCATAATTGCATTTTGAAACGATGGATTTCATGCTGGCTGCTGTGTGGATGGATTTTATGCTGGCGTGTGTTAGAATGTTCATGTCCTGAATAATTCATTCGGGGTATCTTTGCCCATAACGAAACTAGGTCAACATGGGAATCAACATGAACCTCCACAAGCACGCACATAATCCATATTGTTCATTATCTCTTTGGGAAAGGTGTGCCATCGAATCAAATTACCGCTAGCTTGGACAATGACATGGTATCATTATGGCTAAATGTGTTGGTATATGACGACAACGGTAGCATTTATCAAGTCTCCTAGGTGCATCATTGTACGATGGTACGTTATATGTCAGGATCGTGAGTGATGACAACACGCAATTCCTTGGCATATCATTATAATTCTTTGATATAAATTAGAAACGTGCTCCATCTCACTTGAGTGGTACTCGACTATTATTTTAGAAATGAAACGGTCAGCGTAAAATAGTACGGCGTAACTATTTCGGTAAGATGAGAATAAATTCTCCAAAAAAAAACGTCATTCGTGCTACTCTGTTATGAGTGAACGAAATCTAGTTTTTTATGTAATGCTATCCATTGCATATACCATTGACACATTGTACGGGCCCTGCATTATCAATACAGGTTTTTAAAGTCGAGTTTTGGCATATTTGACATTTTAATAGCATTCAACAATACTCTTGTTGACCAAATATGTATTCAACATGGCATCAGTATAACAATAAATATTAATTGAACGACGATTAAGATTAACCATAAAATCGTGATTTTAAGGCATTTATCTAAACTTCCGTTTTTTACTTATTCGTTTATTTGGAAGGCTCGGGCGCCTCATGGGCATAACTGAGCCGAAATCATTTGTTGTTTCTTTTTTACAATATTTACTGCCCTAATGCTATGTTAGTTTGGGAAGCCGAAGTACTCGCGGCTGTTAAAATAAAAATAAAAAATTAAATTGGGAAGGATGGATTTAGGAGGGGTCTTAATCTACATTATTTGCTAACTTATACTACAAACATTGATGGGACAAAATGTCCTTATCTGGAATGGAACAAAAAAGAAGGGGCTTTATCGGTAGACAACGACAAGAAGAAGACAAACGGGAGGGGGGCGACAGGCAGGAACGACAACAAAACCAAATGTCGGACAACGAAAACAAGGAACGTACTACATCAAACTCTGACATCAACACGTTTCAAATACTGATATATAAGATTCATTTAGGTATTCCAAATCAAGACCTGCCAACACTTCTCCAACGGGTTTCTGTTGTTTTCCTCGGACCCGGAGAATTTCATGCAGCTCAGATCTGACCTCACGAAGCTCATCGCATCCCACACGACATGTTCGATATCTTGGTAAGCCTCGCCGCAGACACAGAAATTCCTTTCTGAGAGCTCAATACGGAAGAGATGTACGTTTAACTTTAACAAATAGTGGTTGGACATCAGCCGACACATAACACGAATAAAATTGCCGCCTAAATCCAACCCTTTGAACCATGGTTTATTGGACACCTGTGGAAAGATGGAGTGCAACCATCTAATCATCTCTCCATTTGTGTTGCCAGCTGATCAAGGTTTCCTGACGAGCAAATGCAAAAAAAAACATCGAAGGCGATTCGAGGCTCGTAAATATCGCCTTCGCTAGCGCCCATCTTAGCCAGTGAGTCCGCTTTCTGCCCGGAATCGAGCAATGTGAAGAGACCCAAGCTATTGGTGATGGTGTATGAGCGTTTGGACAAAGCACTCAAGACCTAGCGTATTCCATTGAGGAAGTACGCTGAGTGCTTCATCAGTTTCATTAACCGAACAGCCTCCAGAGAACTTGGACTGTCGGTAAAAATGAAGTATAGGGCAAGTTAAGTCAAAGGTTTTTTATAGCTCATTATGTAAGTCATATGTGGTCAAAATTTCATTGCATTCCGTTCATTGAATCCGGAGATATAACAGCTCAAAGTTGACTATCGGATAATTATACCTTTTTCAAGAGTCTTTATAACTTCGTGAAGAATGGCCCGATCTTTTCCAAATTTAACCCACAGATACACATTTAGTTGATGAAATTACAGTGAAAATTTGAGAATATTTGATGCACTTTTTTAAAAGATACAGCTAGTTGAACATTTTTTGAAAAGTGAAAATTTTGCCTGTCCCGATCATTTTGTCTATCCCCTGTATATAACCGCTAGCTCAGCTACGTATACAGAACACCGTTGTAGACACCGAATCCTGTCGGCATTATCGGCTTTTGAGCCATCTGCGGAGAACTGTCTGTCCCCGCCAACATGCCCGAACTTACTTTTTTTTATTCTTCTATCACTTAACCTAATTTGCAGCTCTTTTGTCCACTAGGGCACTGCGTGAGCGATTCCAATTGGAAGCTGTACTTACAATTTGTACAGCGCCTAAATGTATTCTATTCTAATTCTACTACAGGTAGGACTCGATTATCCGGGGATTCTATTAACCGGGGGCCCGATTATCCGGGGCTCGATTATCCGGCAAAAATGGCTCGATTATCCGGGGAAAAGTTAGTTTTTGCTTAGTTTACAAATTTTTTAATTACCATATATCAAAAAACGTGATAAACATCAAATACAACATCTGTAAATAGGATTTAGCCTATTAGAAAATTGTTTTTATTTTTTCACATTTTTCATCCAAAATTTCATTTTCAAAAAACATGGTTATTATAATACCAGACGTTGAGTTTAGGCCCTACAACGTCACGTGTGATAGCTTCTATGTTTAACGAACTGTTTTTGATTGAAGAACATCAAAAATAAAAGAAAATAAGCATGGCTCGATTATCCGGGTGATTCGATTATCCGGGGTGAAATAATTTTGGAGTCACCCGGATAATCGAGTCCGACCTGTATATCCAACTGGTTGCCGTTGCGCTGCTTTCACTTTCTACCCTATCATGGTAGAATGATGAGCACGAGGAAGCTGATGTGTCCGATTGGGGGTCCATTATGAGTTGCCGTTCGCCGATGTCCAAGTATCCGGGTTCATTTGAACCATTGTCTCAGAAAAGGGTCAGTGTCAGCTGCTCTCAGGGGGGAAAGAGCAACTGACGAAAGTGTCGGGGCCGGGATCGAACCCATGACCATGTGCTTATGAAGCAAACGTGTAGCTACTACGCCACGGGCCCCGGCATCCCGAACTTACTTGAAAAATTTGTGGAATACCTACGGAACGAAAAGATTCCGGTATACCGGTGATCTCATTCTTCATAGAGAGATCAAAATCCACAGAGGAGCTGTCGAAGTCTGAAAATTTGTCACGATTGGTGTTAACCGGCGATGGGCTTACCTCCAGCGGCATGTACCAGTAGTACCAGCGGCGTCATGGTCGCATTTTTTTCCGCAGTCAAGTTCGCAGATTGTGAACAATCCTCGGTACTCACTTTACGTAATTTATGTTTAGTCCCTTACTGTCAGAGCTGTCAGATCAGTGTAACACGCTAAATAAAATTTACACAAAAGGCAATTTACACGGAAAAAAATACACGGTTATGAATATTTATTGGGTACCGGACTGGTCACCGAAAATTTGATCGTTTTCTTTGGTACATCGAGGTCTTGAAATTAGTCTATGGTAGTACACACGCATAAAAAGAGTTTGAGGATTCTGTTCGAGCAGATTTTCGAAGTTTTCTATGACCAACGGATTCATAACCTCGCATCGGATGAGGAACCGGAACGACAACTCCACAAAGTGGTCTATCAGAGGTTTTACTCCAGCAAGTACCTATAAACTTATTGTGTGAGTTGAGTTCATGCAACCTAACGCGATCCGAAGGCAACGATATTGAATCCGTTGAAGCTTCAGCATGAGTGTTTTCGTCGCGGATTGAAAACAAAAACAACCGTATTCTAAAACCTACAGAATGGTTGTTTGGTACAGCCTGATCAAATCTTCAGGATGCGCTGCCCAACATGTTCCGTTTAGAACAGCGCCACGCTATTGCCAGTTGTGTTGCCGATTTGAAATGGCCGTTAAATTCCTTACACAGTTTTGGAACTGGACTTGGATGTCTGTTCTCTGTGGTTTAATTTACATCGGTTATAGTCAGGGCCGAATGTACGGGGGTGGGGGCGGTGGGCCCGGGCCCCGGGTTTCCATCATTTACGGGCCCTCACACAGACTTTTTTTTTGGTTATTACACATCAACTTTAGGTTTCATATTGCTCAAATACTGTTTGAAAGCAAAGAATTATTATATGCCCATTACCAAGGGGCCTCCGCAATCCCTAATCCGGGCCTTCTCTGTGGCTGAAGACATGCTATGAGTGATTGTTAAGGTGGCCCACACTTATATGAAAAACAAAAATTTCGAAAAATCCCAAGTCTTACCTCCTCAATCATTTGTTTTGGACTCCCAGAAGCTACGTTCAAAATTTGAGTAAAATCGGTTGAGCCTAAGGGGGCGCTCAAAACGCTTGAAGTTTGTATGGGAAAACTTGGTCAAATGTATGCAGAAATTTTAAGTTTTCGAATTTTTCCGCTAGGTGGCGCTGTAAGCGTTCAATAATCAAACCCTTTGGTATTATTGTAGGTGACTATATGCTAAACAACTTTGTCGAAGACCGCAAAGTGATCCAACGTCTGTGAAAAAAGTTATACCCTAGGAAAAGTGAGGATAAACTTTATTGTTATTTTTCCAATACATGTAAAGGAATAATATCAATAATAAAATCTCAATACTTTGCCTCACTTTGCCTAGGGTATAACTTTTTTCACAGCCGTCGGATCACTTCGCGGTCTTCGACAAAGTTGTTTGCTTGGTTGTTTGGCATATAATCACCTACAATAATACCAAAGGGTTTGATTATTGAACGCTTACAGCGCCACCTAGCGGAAAAATTCGAAAACTTAAAATGTCTGCATACATTTGGCCAAGTTTTCCCATGCAAACTTCAAGCGTTTTGAGCGCCCCCTTAGGCTCAACCGATTTTGCTCAAATTTTGATCGTAGCTTCTGTGAGTCCAAAACAACTGATTTAGAAGGTAAGACTTGGTATTTTTCGAATTTTTTGTTTTTCATATAAGTGTGGGCCACCCTAGTGATTGTCTTACCCATCATAACGAGCGGAAACTTAATTGATTTTTTTTTAGAAAAGACAACCATCTCAGTTTTCTCCGGAGAGAATTCGATACCCAGCTTGAGAGCCCAAGTAGTAGAATTGTCCAAATTATTCTGTAGTGGTCCTTGCAGATCGACTGCTATTGATCCCGTCACAGAAACAACACAGTCATCCGCAAGCTGTCTGAGCGTGCTATTTTCCATGAGACAATCATCAATGTCTCTGACATAAAAATTGTAAAGAAAGGGGCTTGGACATGAACCCTGGGGGAGACCCATGTAGCTGATTCGTGAAACTGTCAAGTCGCCATGAGCAAAACTCATCTGCTCTCAAACAGCAAATTATACAAAAAGTTGTTCATAACACTAGTTTACAAAATAAAATGAAAGTCGTGAACTTCTGTCAATGATCAAAATTTTTGAAGCACAATTTAGCGCTGATTTCAAAATCGACCTTCAAAAAATTTTAAGTAGAACAGTTTTAAAGTCTTAGCTCAATATCGAGTTTTACAACTTTTTGAAATATGAAATTTACTAAAATTCAAATATCTTGCGCTATGTTCAACCAATTTTAAATCTTTTTTCCATAAATTAAAAGCTGAATATAATACCATTCGATCATCTGAATGCAGGTTTTGCGTTAGATTGATGAAGTTCAAGATATTAGCGAGTTTTAGGGACAATCTCCTTAAATTTTTGCAACATTTACAAAAACATATGAAGAATTTTTTTTTTCAATAAGAAAAAACAATTTAAAAATTCCTTCTCAACGTTTATTTGTAGGCTAGTTACAGTAAAAAAATCAGCTCAATCGGAGCATTGATTATGGAGAATGAGATGTTTGAGATGAGCGACTTTGCTTAAAAATAGATCAAAAATCGATTTCAAATCATCATCCTTGTATGGAAAATCGAAAAAAAAACCGCTCTACTGTCATTTTTTTCTTTCGCGTTTTCGAACTCAGGGCATGATTCTACACCAAAAATGATCATCAGCTAACCGAATTCAAAAATGATGTAAACTAGTGTAATTGGTGAAAGGCCACTTTCGTGTAGCTCGTCGGAAAGAACATCGACACACAGGTAGAGACGAACCAGCCAAGGGCTGAAAGTCTCTTTAATAAAGACAAATCAATCAATCAATCAATCCACACACACTGAATCAAAAGCCCCCTCAATATCCAAAAACACTGAGCCCATTTGCTGCTTTTGAGCAAAGGCAAGCTGAATTTCTGAAGCAAGCAACGAAAGACAGTCGTACGTTCCTTTGCCTTTGCGGAAACCAAATTGTGTATCTGACAACATGCCATTCGACTCAACCCATTTGTCCAGTTGAAAGAGAATCATCTGCTCCAACAACTTCCGTAGGCAAGACAACATCGCGATTGGACGGTACGAATTATGATCCGACGCGGGTGTCCCGGGTTTTTGAAAGCTATCACCCTCACTTGCCTCCAATCATTCGGAGCGATGTTGTTGTCTGAAACTGATTGAACAAGTTCAACAAGCGCCTCTTAGCGACGTCAGGGAGGTTTTAAAGCAAGCTGAACTTAATTCGATCCATTCCTGGAGCGGAATTGTTACATGAAAGAAGAGCAAGTGAGAATTCAACCATCGAAAACGTCCCTATCCTCAGAAACATCACGAATTAATCGTTTCACGGGTACGGAATCTGGACAAACTTTGTTTTTTGCGAACTTGATAATCCACCGAGGAGAGCTTTCTCGATCCTCATTAACCGACGACGCGTTACGTATTCTTCTCCCGACGTTCCAAAGAGTTCGATGTCTCGCGCGACTACGCCCCGAAGAACCGACGCCAGTAACCGCTTTTCTACGGACTACGGGAAACTAAACGCTAAAGCTCCAAATTCAGAAAAAAGCCATGAAACCTTACTTACCTTACCTTACCAATCTGGCTAAGGCCGGGGTGGCCTCTGCTGTACATAGTAGCCGCCTCCATTCCACTCGGTCTATGGCTGTTTGTCTCCAGTTCCGCACTCTGCGTAGGGTCCGCAGATCGTCCTCCACTTGGTCGACCCACCTAGCTCGCTGCGCTCCACGTCTTCTTGTACCGGTCGGATGACTCTCGAGAACCATTTTAGTCGGGTTGCAATCCGACATCCTGATGACGTGACCCGCGCACCGTAGCCTCCCGATTTTCGCGGTATGGACGATGGTTGGTTCTCTCAGCAGCTGATGCAGCTCGTGGTTCATTCGCCTTCTCCAAGTCCCGTCTTCCATCTGCACTCCGCCGTAGATGGTACGGAACACCTTCCGTTCGAAAACTCCAAGGGCGCGCTGGTCCTCTGCACGTAGGGTCCATGTTTCGTGCCCATAGAGGACGACCGGTCTAATCAGCGTTTTGTAGATGGTTAACTTCGTGTTACGGCGAACTTTATTAGATCGTAGAGTTCTGCGGAGTCCAAAGTAAGAACGATTTCCTGCCACAATGCGCCTCTGAATTTCTCTGCTGGTGTCGTTGTCGGCGGTCACCAGTGAGCCCAAGTACACGAATTCTTCAATCGCCTCGATTTCATCACCGTCGATATGAATTCGGGGTGGCGGGCGCGGTGATTCCTCCCTGGAGCCCTTTGCCATCATGTACTTTGTCTTCGACACATTGATGACTAATCCGATTCGCCTGGCTTCACTCTTTAGTCGGATGTACGTTTCCGCCATCGTCTCAAATTTACGAGCAATAATATCAACATCATCGGCGAAACCAAGCAGCTGAACGGACTTCGTGAAAGGGGCGACTCGTGTTTATCCCCGCTCTCCTTATTACACCCTCTAAAGCAATGTTGAACAGCAAGCACGAAAGACCATCACCTTGCCGTAACCCTCTGCGAGATTCGAAGGGACTCGAGAGTGTCCCTGATACTCGAACTACGCACATCACTCGATCCATCGTCGCCTTGATCAATCGTATCAGTTTATCCGGGAATCCGTATTCGTGCATAATCTGCCATAGCTGTTCTCCATCGATTGTATCATACGCCGATTTGAAATCGATGAACAAGTGATGTGTGGGCACGTTGTATTCGCGGCATTTCTGCAACACCTGGCGGATGGCAAACATCTGGTCCGTTGTAGCGCGTTCACCCATAAATCCAGCCTGATATTGCCCCACGAAATCTTTTGCAATCGGTGATAGTCGGCGGCATAAAATTTGAGAGAGTATCTTGTAGGCAGCGCTCAGTAGTGTGATCGCGCGGTAGTTCCCGCAATCCAACTTGTCGCCCTTTTTGTAGATGGGACACACGATACCTTCCATCCATTCCTCCGGTAATACTTCCTCCTCCCAAATCTTAGTAATGACCCAGTGTAGTGCTCTCACCAGTGTTTCTCCACCGTATTTTAGAAGCTCGCTTGGTAGTTGATCTGCTCCAGCGGCTTTGTTGTTTTTCAACCGGCCAACCTCCTCCTCAATCTCTTGGAGGTCAGGGGCCGGAAGTCTTTCGTCCTGTGCACATACTCC